>NC_135981.1:21850988-22010988 GCF_053455715.1 Rhinoraja longicauda
CATGTGCCTATCTAAAAGCCTTCTAAACACCACTATCGTATCTGTCTCCACCACCAGCCTTGCTGAGCATTCCAGGCACCATCTCTCTCTCTTTTTCTCTCTTTTTCTCTCTTTTTCTCTCTTTTTCTCTCTTTTTCTCTCTTTTTCTCTCTTTTTCTCTCTTTTTCTCTCTCTCTCTCTCTCTCTCTCTCTCTCTCTCTCTCTCTCTCTCTCTCTCTCTCTCTCTCTCTCTCTCTCTCTCTCTCTCTCTCTCTCTCTCTCTCTCTCTCTCTCTCTCTCTCTCTCTCTCTCTCTCTCTCTCTCTCTCTCTCTCTCTCTCTATCTATCTCTATCTCCCTCTTTATCTCTCTCTCTGGGAATGCATTTACCATTCCAAACAATGTTCCTTCACCTCTTCGAGGAAACCAGGATGGTGCTACACTTCTGAACCTCCTGGCTGAAATTCTTATCCTGTGGTTTCAAATGGATTCTGGTTTTAATAATGTTTTGTAATTTCCTGCAAAGTTAAAAGAAAAATATTCTTTCCCTAATTTGAGAAGGTTTCTTATAATTTAATGTGGGAACTTAGTGTTAAAAATCCTGTAATTACAGGAGATTTAAAAAAAAGCTGTCTTTGGTGCAGTAGTCAAAACAAACCAGCACAATCTGGTTCCATCATGAAGCCATCCTTTTTATTTAATGATGGAGATAGCCTTTTGCCGCATATTTCAATGTTCCCTCTCCCTTCCCATGTAACATGATGGAGACAGGGATATTTTCATCCGTTACATCCTTGAAAGGCTCACGCCACCTGATAGTTACAATGAGTCCCATTCAATCACTCAGAACGAAAGCAGACATAACTTGCATTAACTGCTAGGGAAATCGTTACAGTTTCTGTCCATTCAGTTCATCCTGGAACTTCACGTGAACGCATGGTAACTCAATGTACTCTTCTGCTCTGGAGAGGAGTTCCGACCCGAAAAGTCATCAGTCCATTCTCTTCACAGATACCGCCTGACCAGCTGAGTTCCTCTGGCACGTTGTGTTGTGTTTTTCTGCTAATCAGCTTTGTTTGAATCAAGCGGAACTATCTCTTCTGGCATAACAGCTGTTGAAGTCTTTTACTCGTAATTCGAGATAAGGTCTTTGTTTAATGTCTCGCTAAAATATCAGCCTACAATGGACTTAGATTCAATGTGCATGTCATTGAAGTAGGTACAAAGGAACTGCAGATGCTGGTTTAAACCAAAAAAGACACAAAATGCTGGAGTAACTCAGTGGGACACGCAGCATCTCTGGAGAGAAGGAATGGGAATGGGTCTCGACTAGAAATGCCACCCATTCCTTCTCTCCAGAGATGCTGCCTGTCCCGCTGAGTTGCTCCAGCATGTTGTGCCTATCATTGACGTAGGTAATGCCCAGCACTCTGAATTTGAACAAAAATCTAAACTATCTGTTTAAAAAAAGTGACAAATATTTTTAAATAATTTTAAATCTACTGAGACTCAGACTCTGGTAATAAACTTGGTCATGGACTTTGCCCACCAATTTTAGACTTTTACTCTATGTTAAAGAGCAAAATCTTTCATCCAGAGATACAGTGGTTTCATAGAACTATGTACCATAATATAACTATGTACCATTTTTCATAAATGACTCTTTGGAGAACAATAATAAATAGTGGTCTGATATTAGGTTCTAAACTTACTTAAGACAAGGAAAAAGAAGGGGACATTTGTATAATTATGGCATGTACTACAAAGCCTTTTAAAACCACAGAATTTATTTCACAAAATCAACAGAAGATAATGAGCTGACAATAAAGTGGTCACTGTGAGCTTAGAGAAGTAAACCCTGCAACAAGCTGAAACAGAACAACTTGAGGAGCAACATTTATAACATATCAGCTGCTGCACAGCTGCAACCAGACAATGTATAAATGGGGAACTCTTTTAGTAAGACGTGGAAAATAACCAGCTGAAGATAACCAGGCAGAAAAGGCATCATAATATTACTAAAACATATTGGGAGATATTGAGGACGCCGGGTTGATAGCAACAGCATTACCAAGCTCTCTATAATATACTGGCAAGCTGTTTTATTCAAAATATAAACCCTCGTTCTGCTTAAGACGCCAGGATCTTGTAAGGTCTGAAAGACGCTTTCAAAAACAATTTGAAAGAGCTGTATGAGGTATGGGGAGAAGGCAGGAGAATGGGGTTGAGAGGGAAAGATGATCGAATGGCGGATGGAATGGAGGAATGAATGGCGGAGTAGACGTTGGGCTGAATGGTCTAATTCTGCACCTATATCTTATGAACTTATGACTACCAGTGATAATGTATAACACTAAGAATGAGAAAAATTAACTACCTATTTGAAAAAGTGAAAAAAAATCTCCAAAAATTGTGAAATGATGAAGGGAGAACCAAGTAAAAAAATAAAATCTTCGTGGAGGCCTGGCACAATGGTTCCCCCATAGCTCCAGCGACCCAGGTTCAATCCTTACTCTGTTTCTGTCTGTAGATGCTGGTTTAAATTGAATGTAGACACAAAATGCAGGAGTAACTCAGCGGGTCAGGCAGCATTCGGGAGAGTAGGAATGGGTGACGTTTCGGGTCGAGACCCTTCTTCAGACTTCTGTCTGCTTGAGTTTGCACAGTCCAAACGTGAGTGACTGTATGTGTTCCCTCTGGACCCTTCGGCTTCCTCTCACATCCCAACTATGTGTGGCTGGATTGATTAATTGACCACTGTACATTGTACCTGATGTATAAGTGAGTGGTCTGAAGAAGAGTCTCGACCCGAAACGTCACCCATTCCTTCTCTCCAGAGATGCTGCCTGTCCCGCTGAGTTACTCCAGCATTTTTTGTCTATCTTCGGTTTAAACCAGCTTCCGCAGTTCCTTCCTGCAACAGTGAGTGGTAGAATCTGGGGGATGAGAAGTGGGAAGAATAAACTAGGTTTAGCGTAAATAGGTACTTGATGGTCAGTGGGCTGACGGGCCTTGTTCTATGACTTACATGCCATAATAAGACCGCTCGTGTAAAATGAGCTCATTGTTTCCACTGTGGGTGAGGAGTGATTGGAGAAATGTAAATGAAGAAACATGATATTAAGTGCTGAGAGCAATAGGAATCGGCATCTGGTATAAATACATACATAAAACAGCACAGGCCAGGAACAGGCCTTTGGCCCACAATGTTTGTACTGAAAATGATGCCAGGTTAAACGAATCTCCTCTGCATGTATATGGATGGCCCCTATCCCTTCATTCCCTGCATATCCACATGGCTATCTAAAAGCCTCTTAAATGCCACTATCGTATCTGTCTCCATCATCACCCCTGGCTGTGCATTCCAGGCACCCACCGCAAAAAACGCGGCTCGCACATCTCCTTTGAATTATGCTCCTCTCACCTTAAAGTTACCTTCGTGAAATCTCCAGGGGTACTTGCTGGAAGAAAGTTGAAACTTCCATGTTCGTTTTAAGTCAGCAGATAATGCTGGAACTACTGTCCAAATCAGTCCAAAGAAAGGACCTGAGCGGGAATGTCACCTCTCCATGTTCTCCAGAGATGCTGCCTCACCCACTGCCTGACCCCAGCATGTTGTGTCTTCTTCCGGAAACAACCAGCAGGTCAGACCAAAAATTGAAACATGAATTATGTTTCACTTCCAACTGCTGAGGCTAACCCGCTGAGTATTTCCAGCATTTTGGTTTTATGTTTTCAACATCTGCAGATATTTTCATATAAATTGACAGACTGTTATAGAGACTTGAATAGATAATATATTAACATGGAGTTTGTGCCCAATTTACAAGCATTAAAGACAGCACTATAAGCCCAATTTATATGCACATAGCTTAAAAATACTAACAGAGGCAACTTTTTCCTGCCTAGTTTCATAGCTACATCCTTCAATCCTTACTTCAACCTTCGAATATTTTCTTCTGACCAGAATGTGCTCAATTCGTCTAACTTAAAAAAATTCTTCATTGATATTTGCTCAACTTCCATCAATCTAAAGTCTAAACTGTTAATTCTTGAAGCCTAAGCTGCTGATATGTAGCTGCTGCTGCATTACACCTCATGCTGCCTCGGCAAGGCCACCAGCATAATTAAGGACGAGTCACACCCTGGTCATTCCCTCTTCTCCCCTCTCCCATCGGGCAAAAGGTGCAGAAGTGTGAAAACGCACACCTCCAGACTGAGGGCAACAATCCCAGCTGTTATCAGGCAACTGAACCATCCTACCAACAACTAGAGAGCAGTCCTGAACCACTATCTACCTCATTGGAGACCCTCGGACTGTCTTTGATCGGACTTTACTGGCTTTATCTTGCACTAAGTACACTGAGGATGACTCGATGGTAATCATGTATTGTCTTTCTGCCGACTGGTTAGCACGCAATAAAAGCTTTTCACTGTACCTCGGTACACATGACAATAAACTAATGACTAATATCTTTAAAACTTAATATAATTTTATTTTTTCTCTAGTCTTTTCAGAGCCCCCAAAATACATCATTGTCGAGTGCAGGAACTATCCCTATGTCTTAGCCAACCAATGTGCATCTTTCAGATAGGGGTCTTTTACCTGCATAAGCAATGAGTCTAACTCCTATCTGAGACATCAAGAGTGCATAATGATTTTCTTTTGGCCTTTACCAACATGGCTTCTAACCTCCTATACTTCAGAGACTGCTTAGCAGTAAAAAAAAATCACCATTGCTTGCTCAATATTCTGAGCCGTGTTGTTTAGCATTTTGTAAGGTTCAAGGAGGTTAAAGAATTATTATACAATATCGCAAAATAATTGCGTACTTACAGCCTGCTGTGGAAAATAATGGTCATACGTAACCATGGACTGGTGTACAATCATTTCTAACACCACTACCCTTGACAGACAGGTCAGTGCACATCCAAGAACCCTGCAGATAGAAATAACAGGGCAATCATTGTGTTCAACAAATTAACCCTGTACAGTACTGTGAGTCATGAACTCTATCACTGCATCCTTTTGTGGGACCTCCACTTATTTTTTCGACAATAGACCCTCCCAGAATCATTAACGAATTGAAAGGCAAATGGCCTGGTCTGGAACTCGAGTTCATTCTCAGTAAATAAACCATTGAAACATGGCCTTCATTTGAACTTGCTGGTTTACATGAAATAGAGCCATTGTTGAAATAATTTGTTTAAAGGCAAATTCAAATCATTTTGCTATGCATTTGTTTTCAATTCAGATCTATCTTCCTCAAAGATAATTTGACAACCTATTCAAATCGCTTGATGTAGTTGTCAGGAATAGGGCCCAGTTCAGTTAGCACTAGGCAATTACAAACAATATCCCATAGCATCCATCTGCTTTACTGACGGGAGATGTTGTTTCAATTCTCCACTCTTTAGAATAAAAAACGCAGCCTCACAATTAGTCACCGAGTGCCTAGTAGTACACAGGCTGTCAATAACAGGGTAGGTCTGGCTGTGAAGTTTATTTCCATGCATGTCTCAAATGTACTTGGATGCTATCCTGTGGGAGTCAGTAATCTGAGGTGTCGCTTCACACCAATAAAATAAATGTGACTGAGAGTAAAAATCTGAAACTGTTGAATAGCTCCAGGGAATGTCCTTTAAATCCTAAATTAATCTTACGCAATATTCTTTTCTTCTATTTCTTATCATCCTTTCTGTTGTCTTTTCTTCTTTTTTTCTTGTACATTTTCTTTGCTCTCTGAAAATGGCATTTGAAGGAGCTGTACAATACGGTAAGATCGTCAAGCATAATATCTTATCTCCCTTTTCAGTCAGACTCTGACCTCGGGCCAGAACTATTCGAAAAACAAAGCACTCTGTGAATGGATTAAATCATTCCTCTAAACAGATAGTTCTATCACCCTCCTCTCAATATTTTCTGTCCCAATTATTTTATTTATTTTCTCTGCTCTCTTTTTAAATGATTCCACTTCTTATTATGTATTGTTATTAATTTTGAGGTTTATTTTTCCTTTGTATTTTGGTCTTCCTACACAAGGCTGACGGTCATTCTCGCTCAATGTTTCCTTTGTGGAGTGCCCCAAAACAATTGCTTTCATTCTAGCTGAGTGATGCTGACAATTTTAGTGCCAAAATACTGCACTTGCATTGCACGGTCTTTGAGAAAAATAACACTAACTGATTCGGAGATAATACAACTCCTTCAAATACCATTCTCAGAAATGAAGAAAGGAAGAGAAATGGACAAATGAAAACAACAATAAGTGCCCCACTTCCATTCACGTTTGCTGCAATGCAGCGGCAGCCAGTGTTATTTATGCACATGAAAGTCAATATTCAGACTTATTGTTGCAATTAACAATGAATTTTAATTGTATGAATAACCTGCATAAATTCAAGGTGAAACCTGAAGATTTCTGGACTAAATTATCTTTCTTCCAAGATGATAGGATGAAATAAAACAAAGTCTACATTTAGACTGTAGAACATAAAACAGTACAGTGCAGGAACAGACCATTCAGCCCACAATGTCTGTGCTAAACTCTTAACTGCCTGCACATAATCCATATCCCTCCATTCCCTGCATATCCATGTACCTATCGAAAAACCTCCTTAGACTTTAGAGATTGTGGAAACAGGCCCTCAGCCCACCGAGTCACCGTCGACCAGTGATCACCCCGTACACTAGCACTATCCTACACACTGGGCACAATTTACATTTTTGTTTACAGAAGCCAATTAATCAACAAACATGTATGGCAGCACGGTGGCGCAGCGGTAGAGTTACTGCCATATGGCACCAGAGACTCGGGTTCGATCCTGCCTCTACAAAGTTTGTACGTTCTCCCCAGGACTTGTGTGGGTTTTTTCCAGGAGCTCCGGTTACTTCTCACACTCCAAAGACGTACAGGTTTGTAGGCTAATTGGGTTGGTAAAATTGTAAATGGTCCCTAGTATGTGTAGGATAGCGTTAGAATGCGGGGGATTGCTGGGCGAAGCGAACTCAGTGGACCGAAGGGCCTGTTTTTGCGCTGTATCGCTAAACTAAACTAAAACCATATGTCATTTTGGAGTGTGGAAGGAAACCAGAACACCTGGAAAAAACCCACATGGTCACAGGGAGAACGTACAAACTCTGTACAGATAGCACCCACAGACAGGATCAAACTTGGGTCTCTGGCGGTGTAAGACAGCAACTCTACCACTGCGCACTGTGCTGCCCCTCTTAAATGCCACAATCGTATCTGCATTTACCACCATCCTCGGCAGCACGTTCCAGACACTCACCATTCACCCACCCTGTGTAACAAAAATTCACCCCATGCGCAAAACTTCCGAGCAATAAATTATTTGGCCATTGGTTTAGCAGAGGTATGAATATGACTTGCATTAAATTTTGACTGAGCCACATTTACTTCATTTGGGTTAAAATGACAAATTGGTTTATTGATGGAATCTGCTTTGGGAGTTTATGCTGGGAATATGAAACATAGAAAATAGGTGCAGGAGGAGGCCATTTGGCCCTTCGAGCCAGCAGATATGGAGAGGGGGAGGTTGGCAGCTTCTCAACAATGCTGATTTAATGCCAGCCTTGACTAACACGGAGCATTAACTCAGTTAACACCATGTGTTAAATCAGACATGGGTAAACTGGTGTTTATCAATACGAATGTTGATTGGGGGATCTGAGTAATAGAGACGGTTATTTGGTATATTTAATGGGTACATGACATGGGATAGTTAGTAAGGCCAGTGGTACAATTGCTGAGGTATGAGACAACATCTTCATTGATCATTACCAAGTATGTGAGATCATTAAACAGCATGCAGCATTGTGTTTATAACCTTGGCACTTCACTCTTGGCATTATCCTTGGTTGTGACCTCCTTCCACTGCTGCATGGCCGTTTGCTTGTCTTCCAGGTGCCATACAGATGGAAAACCTCCCTCTTTGTCTCCCAAAAAATCCTAAGGAGTGTCGGAAGATGAGGGAGTCTGCCTCTCCCTTTTGCTTCCACCAACTTTCCCAAATCTGTGAAATAACGCCCATCTGATATTCAGAACTTCCCCTTTAAGAGATGCAGACAAAGTCTCAATCAGTGGTGGCTAATACAGTTTGTGCTAAGCGGTTATGGAATTGGACCCTGTGGATAGTGCCAATGACAATAAACAAGGTTGACATGATATTGTGAGTTTGTTGCATTGGGTCAAACACTATGTGCATATACAAGAGGTTAATCACTTATCTTATTCTGAGAGCATGTTACCCAGTACTTTTCAGTTAAACTCCCTTTTGTATCTCAGAAGAACTGGTAAATGAATTACTATGTTTCTCAGAATAAAATAGTTCAGTTCAGTTTAGTTTAATGTCACGTGTACCAAGGTACACTGAAAAGCTTTTTATTGCGTGCTAACCAGTCAGCAGAAAGACAATATGTGATTACAATCAAACCATTTACAGTGTATAGATACATGATAATGGAATAACATTTAGTGCAAGGTAAAGCCAGCAAAGTCTGGTCACGGATAGTCTGGAGGACATCAAAGAGGTAGATAGTAGTTCAGCACTGCTCTCTGGTTGTGGTAGGATGATTCAGTTGCCTGATAACAGCTGGGAAGAAACTGTTCCTGAATCTGGTGGTGTGCGTTTCCACACTGCTATACCTTTTGCCTGATGGGAGAGGGGAGAAGAAGGAGTGACCTGGGTGCAACTTGTCCTTGATTATGCTGCTGGCAAAAATGGAATCAATAGAAGGGAAGTTGGTTTATGTGATGGCCTGGGCTGCGTCAACAATTCACTGCAATTTCTTACAGTCCTGGATGGAGCAGCTACCAAACTAAGCTATGAGGGCATAGGTTTCAGGGGAGAGGGGGTAAGTTTAAAGGAGCTTTACGAGGCAACTTTTTTTACACAATGATAAGTGCCTGCAACGAACTGCTGGGGGAGGTGGCAAATAGCGATGTTTAAGAGCACTTTAGACAAACACATGGACAGCCAGGGAATGGAGGGATATAGACCAGGTGCAGGTAAATGAATGAATGAATGAATGAATGAATGAATGAATGAATGAATGAATGAATGAATGAATGAATGAATGAATGGATGAATGGATGGATGAATGTATATTGGCCAAGTATGTGCATATACAAGGAATGTGCCGGTGCTCCGCTCACAAATGACAACACCAACATACAGTTAACAATTAAGATTAAAGCATAAACACATAAAAACAATAAGGATACAACATTACAGTCTAAACATGTGGGTGAAAATAAACCAGAGCAATGTGCAGTTTAAATTTAAATCATCTTTGGCATAGACATTGTGGGCTGAAGGGCCTGTTCCTGTACTGTTCTGTTCCATATAGGAAGGAACTGCAGATGCTGGTTTAAACCAAAAATGGACACAAAAAGCTGGAGTAACTCAGCGGGACAGGCAGCATCTCTGGAGAGAAGGAATGGGTGACGTTTTGGGTCGAGACCCTTCTACAGACTCCAGTCTGAAGAAGATTCTCGACCTGAAAGGTCACCCATTCCTTCTCTCCAGAAATGCTGCCTGTCCAGCTGAGTTACTCCAGGTTTTTGTGTCTATCTGCTCTGTTCTATGTTTTAAAATGGCAAACTGATTAAATATATTTCCATTCACAGCACTGTGTAGATAAGTTATTTTAAAGCAAACACTCTCCACATTGTAACAGCCTTCATCCTTCTGCATATCTCCCATGAACCCACTATTCTTTCAATAATATGGCTCTCATCCAATTATTTATTTTTCCTCTCCTTTAAACTCATATCCTTCTTCACTACTGCCTTCCTCAAAGACAAATCAAAAGTGCTCCCCATAGGTTCTCTTCTATACACAATCCAATCTGAAATCTTTTTCACAATGTAGAAAAAAGAAACTGCAGATGCTGGTTTACCAAGGATACAGTGTTGGAGTAACTTAGGCGGTCAAGCAGCATTCCTGAAGAACGAACGGTCCCGACCGGAAACATCATCTATCCATGTTCTCCAGGGATGCTTCCACACCTGCTGAGTTACTCTAGCACTTTGTGTCTTTCCTTTAAATCTTATTCCTTGTTTACTGGCTTTTCATCACAGTTGTGTGTGCTAGTGTCAAAACCTTTACTTTGCAGACATATTTGTTGCAATATGAATGTATGTTATGTTTTCATTTTTTGAATCTAAATATATTTCCTGATTACGTAGCATTTATTGTGTTCTTTGTGATATAATGGGGCTGCATCGTCATGACTGAAGAATGGCGAATGCAAATTTGATGGTAGGCCTTACTGTACTGTACTTTTCTATCTAGAGATGTTACTTGAGAAAAAGAAATAGAGACTTGGAAATAAGAAGACGACCAACTAGATACCGCTGGGAAGGAGCTAAGCATGAAAACTGGCTTGCAATCTAATAAAGCAATCACATTAGTATATTTGATGAACCGTTGACAAGAATAAAACACATTACTCTAGGAGAATCATAAGAGGATAAAAATATTATGATGTTTTATCTCTCATTGACTATGATGGCACACTATGATTAAACTCAAATTTAATAAAGCTTGAAGGTTCTCATTTGAAAGTAAAGTTAGAATTTTGAGTGGAATATTCTCCCACACACACACACAATGTGAAATGTCCAATTCACTTGAAGACTAATCTTCCCGAGATTTCCTTTGGGCTGCCTTTCATTGGCTGACTAAGTAAAACCTGCCTCATCTTTATTATACCACTTTATTGTCGCAGGGATTGCATTCCGATCAGTGTATGAATTGGGATAGATATTTTATTAAGATTGGTCTTCAAGCTATCCTTGCAGCTTTTGATCCGACCATCTGCAGTAATCACCTCTCTGCAGAATATCACTGTGTCATCATCTATCAGATACTTGGGCGAGGTAACTTGTTCATCTTGGCTTATCAACTTAAATTCTGTCACCATTGGATTATCATGACCTATTGAGACAGATCAAATGTTCTGATGTGATAATAATAATAATAATAATAATAATAATAATATATTCCTTTATATGTCCCACACCGGGGAAAATTATAGTGATGACTATAATCCAGTGATTGCATTAACACAATAAGCTTGTTTTTACTGTAGGCCTGTAAAAAGTTGTTGGAGGGAGTTGGTACATTCTCCCCGTGACCTGCCTGGGGTTTCCTCCCACACTCCAAAGACCTACAGGTTTGTAGGTTAAATGGCTTGGTATAAATGTTCAATTGTCCCTAGTGTGTGTAGAGTAATGTTAATGTTCGGGGATCGCTGGTCAGTACGGACTCGGTGGACTGAAGGGCTTATATCTCTAAACTAAACTAAACAGAATTAGGCCATTGACACCATTACTATTCAAGAAGCTCCCAATATCCATTTAAAAAGATATCTGTGGACAAATAAACAAAATCGAGTCTTCAGGCAATTCAAATATTTCAGCAGAACCAAATATTTTCTGTACAATTTAGATTTTGCACAACACATCAGACATTCTCCGCAATGACTGGCAGGTCTTCCTCCAAATTCCTAAGAAAAGGCCATAGCTATCAATTTATTGAATATAAAAAGTTTTTTGTTTATTATGTTGTTTATGAGTATGGTGTTTACAGGACTGTTATACTGCTGTAAGGATGATTTTCCTTGCAGTGTTATTAGTACATATGACATTTAACACTCTTAATACCTGATCAGGATATAAGGCCTGAACCCAGTGTGTTTATTTTCAAACGAGGAATAAGAGCAGGCAAAATCTTTGTGGTGTACTGGTACACAGTCTGGCAACACTAGGCCCTTGCACACTGCAAATGCTGGCAACTGGGAATATATAAGGATTATAATAGGGTTGACAGTCCTGCATCTCGTAGTGACCTGACCATAATTTCTTTGCTGATGGAAGATGATGTGAGCTCGGGCGGATGTAACAGGAAATATAAACTAAAATCAATGCACGAACCGCGGTAAAAATCTATTGCAGGTGTGCTTTCTGAATTGCAATAACCAAAATGCAGACTTCAACCTGGGTTCATTAGGAAAGAGAAAGTATTTTTCCGCTGTTGTTATTATTGCTATGACGTCAGAGCCTGGTAGTAAAACTCACCGGGAGGAGGTCACGTGACGGAGAGGGCGGGCGCCTCTCGCTTAGACGTCATCCGTCAGCGTTGCCATGGTGCGTTTCATGTCGCTCGCCCAATCACTATCCAGGATCTAGGAGTGACGTGGCGGCGATCCAATGGGAACGAGGTACTGGGAGAAAGGGCCCGCCTTTCCTGAAACGGCCAATGGGAGGCGGGGAGTGAGGGAGCGCCCGGGGGGCGGGGCAGTGAGGGAGCGCTCGAAGAAGGGCGGGGCCAGTGAGGGAGCGCCCAGGGGGGCGGGGCCAGGGTGAGGGAGCCCGGGGGGCGGGGTGGGGGAGCCCGGGGGGCGGGGTGGGGGAGCGCGGGGGGCGGGGTGAGGGAGCGCGGGGGGGGCGGGGTGAGGGAGCACGCGGTGCGGGCGGGGTGAGGGAGCGTGGGGGGGGCAGGGTGAGCGAGCGCGAGGTGAGGGAGCGCGCGGGGGGCGGGGTGAGGGCGTGTGCGGGGGGCGGGGGGCGGGGTGAGGGAGCGCACGGGGGGCGGGGTGAGCGAGCGCAGGGGGGCGGGGTGAGCGAGCGCGGGCGGCCAGTGAGGGAGCGCGGGGGGGCGGGGTGAGGGAGCACGGGGGGGGGCGGGGTGAGGGAGCGCGGGGGGCGGGGTGAGCGAGCGCGGGCGGCCAGTGAGGGAGCCCGGGGGGCGGGACGGACGCACTGGGGGGAGCGGCCTCCCCACGTCTGAGGGAAAGTTAGAGCGAGTGTGAAGCGCGGTGTCGGACAGTGCCGGAGCAGCCAGGGGTGCGCGTCCGTCCAGCTGCTGCCCGCCGTCAATTTATTGTTCTTTAAACAAACAACCGGCCCACCCGCCACCTGCCCGATGGCATCGCAAGTGGCGCCGCGAGTGCGGCCCAGCGGCTCGCCCACCTCCAGCCGCCCGCAGCCGCTCCGAGCCACTGTGCCCTTCCAGCTGCGAGCGGCCGCCGCCACCGCCAACAACAACAACAGCAGCGGCCCCAGCAGCAGCGGCGGCTCCCGTCTACCCGCCGCCACCTCCTCCTCCTGCTCGCCGCCCTCCGTCTGCGCCTCTCCGCCGGCGGCAAGCCTCCGCAGCGCCTTTCACACCGTCGCCACTTCCACTGGGCCGGGGGGCGAGCAAGAGGCGGCCTGGCGAGCGCTGCCGTCCGCCGAGAGGAAAGCCGGCCACTCAGCCTCCTCCTGCTGCACCGCTGCCGCCAGTAAAGGTACTGCACCTGCCGACCGTCGCCACGGCTTCAGCTGCACTGCCACCAACCTCAGCCATTTGAAGCAGACAATAAGTTTTACTAACGGTGTTTAAATATATCCTTTTAATCTGGTGAAAACAGCCTTCGATTAACAAACAGCTCAATGTCTGTTTCCCATCCCCTGTTTCTACTCTTCCTTTCTATGTAAACATTCCAGTTTTTGCTTGGAAATCTCTGTTTACAATGATCTTTATGTATTTCCAAATGTGTATACTATCCCCACAGGAGTGCTTCCCCTTAATGACAAAGCTTGGAATTGCAACCTTTACTATCAGTAGTCGCTGCAAGTTCTGGAATGGTTTGCACGCATTTTTTTATTTGCCAATTATCTCTTTTGTTTTTGAATTCTTAACATAAATAATGAAAAGCCAAATAGCAATGAGATTTAATCGAATCGTGTATAAAAGTGTCGCTTGAACCTCTAATTTAAGCATTTGTTATGACTGCAGATGTATCTGGAAACATTGTTTGGGGGAGACAGAAAGGGGAAATGCATTTCATATCGGAAACAGTTTTGTAATTTCATGATAAATTTTACAATTATGTAACGCTAGTTAAAAAACTGCTGTTTTATAAGCAAATGTATTTTATGGCTATATAAGCAAATGTATTTTATAGCTATATATAAAAAAGAGAACAGTAAGTTTTTTTCTTATAACTCAGTCTTGTGAAATAATAGACATGTTCAACTAATGCAAGAATCATTGCATTTTTAAAGCAGTATGAGCAAAATGTAATTATTGTGCAATCTTAATGGATTGCTAACTTGGTTTATCTGTCACTTCTGTAGGTAGGAATGATTTGTTTCTCTCTGACTGTATTGAGGGAGGGGAAAGAAAATTATTTCGAATGACTTCAACTGATCAGTAGATTATACCTAAAGGTAGACACAAAATGCTGGAATAATTCAGCGGGACAGGCAGCATCTCTGGAGAGAAGGAATGGGTAATGTTTTGCGTCCGAAATGTCACCCATTCCTTCCCTCCAGAGATATTGCCTGTCCCACTGAGTTATTCCAGCATTTTGTGTCTACCTTCGATTTAACCCAGCATCTGCACTGCAGTTCTTTCCGAGATTATACCTGTTGTGAAGAACATAGGTTGCCCAAGTAATGTGCTATCAATTTAAAATCTGTTGGCTTCTGCCATTGCATCTTTAAGTAAAATAGATTTACATATATAGTGCCTAAGTACAACTGTGGGTTTTCACAACTCCACTGCTCTTTTGAAATGATGCCATGGGATTTTCATTCTGTACGTATGTAGATTTGAAAGAGAAAAAGTAGTAGAGGGGATGTGGTCAGTTTAACTTTAAGCAAAAAAACCTCCAGTTCAGCAATCCCTTGGTACTGCAGTGATGTTTAGGAAATCAAAGCAGCATAAGACTTACACTGTGAATGGTGGGACCCTGGGAACTATTGTAGAACAGAAGGACCTAGGAGTACAGGTCTTAAGTACCCTGAAAGTGGTATTGCAGGTGGTGCTGAAGGCTTTTGGCACACTAGCCTTCATCAGTGAGGGCATTGAGTATAGAGGTTGGAACATTCATGTTGCAGTTGCACAAGCCGCACTTGAAGTATGTGTTCAGTCCAGTCACCCAGTAATAGGAAAATGACATTAAGCTGGAAGGATTTTTGTAAATGTTGTAAGGACTTGTAAGGTGTTATAGGAGGAGATTGTGTAGGCTTGGACTTTATTCCATGGAGTGAAGGAAGCAGGGGGGTGATTTTGTAGAGGTGCATAAACAGGGTGACGGAAACAGCCTTTTTTCGGGGTTGGGGAATTGAAAAATGTGAGGGTGTAGGCATAAGATGAGGGGAAAGATTTAAAAAAAACCTGAGGCATAAATGTTTCACTTGGGTTGATGTGTACTGTATATGAAATGAGCTCTCAGAGGAAGTGGTTGAGGCAGGTGCAATAACAAATCACATTTGGGCAGATATATGGGCGGGAAGAGTTTAGAGGGCTATGGGCGAACTTAGGCAAAGGGGACTAGCCTATGTGGGTATTTTGCTCTCAGCATGGAAGGGCCTGTTTTTGGTGCTGTATGAGTGTTAGTGGTGGCCATGACATTTGTCCTTGTTTATCTGGAATGGGATTTAACTTGCAAACGACTGATCAGAGTAGCGTTGTTGATTATTGCTCACGGGAACCTTGTTGTATTCCTCCATCTCGTGCTCTCGGAGTCAAATTTGTATGTTTTCCCTGCAACTGTGGCTTTCTCTCGTGATGCTCTGGTTTCCTGCCACATCACAAAAATGGGAGGGTTATTAGATTAATTGGGTACTATAAATAATCAATATTGTAGGTAGATGGTAGAAGAATTAGAGCATTAGAGAGAATAATTACACAAATAAGTAAGGAATGGGGCGAATAAAATTACTTTGAGAGCCTGTATAAACCTGCTGGGCTAAAAGGAGAGTTATTTTAGGATGGTTAACGTAGGTTATCATTAAAATCAATTTGGGTATTGCTGGCAAGACCTATATTTGTTATCCACTAACTGTTCTTGGGGAAGATTATGGTGAGTCAGTGCCTTGAACATTGCAATCCTTTTATTGAGGGTACTCTCCCTGTGCTGTTATGTAAGGAATTCCAGGATTTAAGACCCAACAACAATGAAAGAATGGAGATATATTTCTAGGTTAAAAAAAAAACAAAGTGCTGGAGGGTGGAGTACTCGCAGGTCAGGCAATGTAAGAAAATAACTGCAGATGCTGGTACAAATCGATGGTATTTATTTCATAAAATACTGGAGTAACTCGGCAGGTCAGGCAGCATCTCAGGAGAGAAGGAATGGGTGACGTTTCGGGTCGAGACCCTTCAGACATCTCTGGGGGACATGGATAGGTGATGTCTCTGGTCGGGACCCTGTTTCAGATTGAATTTTAGATTTATTTCTAAGTTAAGACGTGTGACCTGGAGGAAAGTGTTCCCCATGTGCCTGACATGTTGATGGAAATTGTGTGTTTGGGGGGGGAATTAGTCCCTTTTATAGAAGATAAGGGGGTGAGTTTATGCACCTCTACAAGATCACCCCCCCTGCTTCCTTCACTCCATGGAATAAAGTCCAAGCCTACACAATCTCCTCCTATAACGCCTGACAAGTCCTCACAACATTTATGAAAATCCTTCCAGCTTAATGTCATTTTCCTATTGCTGGGTGACCAGACTGAACACATACTTCAAGTGCGGCTTGTGCAACTGCAACATGAATGCCCCAACCTCTATAATCAATGCCCTCACTGATGAAGGAAATAATAAACATTAAAATTGGGTGGGGGTACAAATAAAGTAGTTACGTTTTTAGGTGATGTTGAGATCTTTGAGTATTGTTGGAGCTCACTCATCCAGGCAAGTGGAGCATATTAGATCATACAATGGACATGCTTTAGATGATGGCAAGTCTTTGGGGAAGAGTTGATCAGTGCAGGATACCAGGCCTGTGACCTGTTCCTGTAGCTGTGGTGTTCATGTTGATCAAGCTGATTTTGCAGTTGATGTCGCCTAGATTGTTAATGGTGACAGACCTGGTGATAGTTATGTAATTGAATGAACGAATGCGTGGTTAAATGGTATCCACTCCAAATTCAATAACTATTTAATTTACACTTTAACCAGAATTTCCTGTTCCTTTTGGCTTATGAAATGTGTCTACAGTCCCGATATTTCTTCAAAGACAAGTAGTCTTTAAATGAAACTCTGCAGTTCACAAAAAAATTTAACGACAAAAGTTAATGGCACTTTCTTACAATGCCAAGAAAGAAAACCATTTTTTTGTACAGATTGTTTTTTATCCAAAAATGTACTGAGCAGAAAAGTGGTGCTATAGGAATCCAAACTTGCAGCTTTCAAACTTATTTTTTGCCAAAGCAGTTTGTGAGTATTTGGTTAGCTTTTTTTGAGTGCAGCTTTTGTGATCTAAACCAGTCAACCTTTGCCTCGGTGGAGATTGGCTTCTATTTCTGAGCTGCACATGGGGAGGGTCCTGTTGTGAGTGGCACACAGATGTTCCAGTTAGCTACACGGTCTCATTTTCAGGCGGTGCCACCCTTCCTTGTGAGATCGGCTACTATCTACTGTAGTTTGTTTAACTGCTCTAAATATTTGCTGGTTGTAGCACTTTGTTCCCATGCATGCTTGCCACAGCTGTTGAAAGCTGAAGGGCAGGATTTTGTGGTGATGAAATAGTCATCTTCGTGTATCGTACTTACTGGAATATGACTACATTTAACAAAATTAGTAAATCCCCAAATGGTTTATCTTGGGATGGAGCTGTGGGACCTCGAGTTTGTCATAATTGTATACAATAGCTTTGTCATGCATTTGGCATAGGACTGGTCTGAACACCAAATTAATTTTTATGGGAATTTTGTAAAGTAAAGCGTATCTGAGAGGAGCATTGTCCAGTTCTGCTTGCCATGTGAGCCACAAATAGTAAAATATTAAGATTGGCAATGAGAGGACTTGAGATGAGGCTAGCAATAGGGATGGAATGAAGGCTGAGGTATAATATAGCTGAGGCTGAGGCATAATACAGAAGCAATGAATGCAGAAGTGGAAGAGCAGATTCCCTTTTTCTTTTCACCTCAAATTAATAAGCCAGGAAGATTTGTCAAAAATTCATAATCTTATCAGTTTGTGCATTTTTGATATTTCACAAAATGAATTGGTCTGGTGCTTGTTGAATCTGATTTTATTCATGCTGCTAAATTTGAAGTTTGATTCTGGAAAACAGGCATGTTAATGAGAATAGACTTCTAACAATTCCAAATTGAGTATCCTTGGTAGGTCCAATTAAATCAAGTACTGAATGAAAGCTTCTCAAAGAACTTTTTTTGTAATGAGTGAAGACATTTCTAAGTTCCCAGTGGAAAGGATTATTTTGCACAAAATCAATGTTTCATTATGTGTATCGGAAAGAATTGCAGATGCTGGTTTAAATCGAAGTTGACACAAAATGCTGGAGTAACTCAGTGGGACAGGCAGCATCTTTGGAGAGAAGGAATGGGTGACGTTTCAGGTCGAGACCATTCTTCAGACTGATGTCAGGGGAGTGGGCGGGACAGAGATAGAATGTAGTCAGATACAGTAAGACTGGTGGGAGAACTGGGAAGGGGGAGGGGATGGAGAGAGGGAAAGCTAGGGCTATTTGAAGTTAGAGAAGTCAATGTTCATACTGCTGGGGTGTAAGCTACCCAAGTGAAATACGAGGTGCTGTTCCTCCAATTTTTTGCTGGTTGGGCCTCACTCTGACAATGGAGGAGGCCCAGGAGAGAACGGTCAGATTGGGAATGGGAGGGGGAGTTAAAGTGCTGAGCAACTGAGAGATTAGGTAGGCTGAGCGGAGGTGTTCAGCGAAACGATCGCCGAGCCTGCGCTTGGTCTCGCCGATGTATAAGAGTTGACACCTGGAACAGCAGACACATTAGATGAGGTTGAAGGAGGTGCAAGTGAACCTCTGCCTCACCTGAAAAGGCGAGGACAAGGGGACACTGTCCTTGTTACGAATGGGGGGGGAGGGGGAGCAAGAGTGGAGTTGCGAGATATCGAGGAGACCCTAGTGAGAGCCTCCTCTATAATGGAAGAGGGGAGCCCCCGTTTCCTAAAGAATGAGGACATCTCCAAAGCCCTGGTATGGAAAACCTCATCCTGGGCACAGATGCAGCATAGACGGGGGAATTGGGAGTAGGGGATGGAGTCTTTCCAGGAAGCAGGGTGGGAAGGTGTAGACTAGATAGCTATGGGAGTCATTGGGTTTGTGTCTGGATAGCTATGGGTCATTATGTGTAACTAGATTGAGCAAAATCTAATGAGTTAGTATTCTTTTAATATTTGCGTTGAAACATTTTGGGGTGCAGTAGAAGAGTTAGAACTTGTATTTAAACTGCTTGGTTTGTCAGCAAAGGCAACTGGTAGTAAAATAATTTAACTTTTTTAAAACAAAGGCGCTATGTGCAAGACTCGGGGGGGCCCCTTAGAAAAAGCTTGAAGCGCAGACAACCATAACATTTGCACTTCTTTGTTGTGTAGTTTGTGGCACTAGAAAATGTTTGCTGTCTTGTGGGACGCCACAGTTAGTGGAGCTGGAGCCTCAGAAGTTCAAGTTCAGAATTTCGGGTTCAGTTATGGTCTATACTGTTTGTGTGAAGTTTTCACATTATCTCCGTGACCATGTGGATTCTCCGCTTCATACCCCTGCCCACCAGGTTCTCGGGTTTCTCCCATATCCCAAGGATATGTGTACTTGTAGATAATTTGCTGACTAGTATACAGGTGAGCAGTGAAATCTGTGGAGAGTTGACAGTTATTTGAGTAGAATGAAGTGTGAGTGGTATAAATGGTTGCTTGAAGATTGGTGTGACATGATGTGGCATGGTCTGAAGAAGGGTCTCGACCCGAAACGTCGCCCATTCCTTCTCTCCCGAGATACTGCCCGACCTGCTGAGTTACTCCAGCACTTTGTGAATAAATACCTTCGGTGTGACATGATGATGGGCTGAACGTTTATGACTACAAACTTTTCAATCGAAACCTCCGGAACATCTGCACATCAGGCCTAGCTGTACATAAGTTAATTTGAACTTTACATGGTAATGAACAAAAACGTAATCTTTCATTAGTAATGGAGGAACCATTCCTTTTATTGTTTCTCAACTGATGCATACGTTAGTGGCATCTCTTTATTAAAAAAATAACTTGCAGAGGGAAATCAATACCCATTTCTGTTATTGGGGTTTTCCATGAATAACTTTGGTCCAAGCATATTTGTCAATACTCAATCTTTCTGCACGATGGATTTAAAGTTACTTATTCTTGTGCATTATCTAAATAATTTGACTGCATGTCAAACCTGCTGATTGCATCACATTTGGAGAAAAACAAGCTATTCATGGAGCAAAACATGTGCTTATGGACAAAAATTAGAAAACAAAATATTAAATTTGGTATTAAAATGAGGTTTTTGACATGGCGTGAATTTTTAAAATTCAAATGTAATTTTTCTTCATCTGAAAAGACTAGTTCTAATTACAGTGAGATTTGCACCTACAAAATTGGAAAGAAATGTCATAAGCTTTAAACATGGCATTGAAACAGTTGATTATTTTTTTAAATCTTAAATATTGCCTTTTTTTTTAGGTCCACGTGGTAATTTAAAGCCAATTTCTGAGACTGTACATTAAATTAGTACCTAAATTATGAATAGGTGGATGTAATGGATAGAACAACTGGATTACAAGTGGTTGTGACATGGCACCAATGAAATTGAAATTGAATAAATCTAAAATCTCTCGAGTGCATATATTCTGTGATTTTAAAAAGACAAATGCTGAATAAATTCAGTAGGTCATAAGTATATTTGTAGAGAGATGTAAAATGAATGTTTCTGGTCAATCTTTAGCCAGGAGGCCACAATACATCTTTATATATTTATAGACTTGACACCTTGAAATGCACTTGGTCAAAGTATTGACCATTATGCCGTGAATACTTGCAGTGAAAAGAGCAGAATAGGGAAGGTTTTGAAAGTCGGGTGATGGCGGGGAAGGTGCATAGAAATAGGTTAAAATTTCATGTTGATGGAAGTTATTTTAGATGTAATTGTCCATTGGCCAAATCAGATCGAGTTGGAGAAAAGTAGAATGATGAAGATGTAACTGCTGCTGAAGTTACTCTAAACTGTAACTGGCATGGTTGTGGACATTGTCCATAATTTTTTCAGATATGACATGGGTTGAGGTGAACATCTTCAGTGACTAGAGTAAAGTCTTTACCATTATTTTCACAATGCAAGCTATATATGTGAAGGTTTGTCAGGCAGCCTTGAGGTTGTAGGAGGAAGTAGTTTTAGTTGTGATAATGCCTGAGATTTTGTTGTATTTGTGATTTATTCTAAGGAACTGGTATCTTCTAAATGAAGGTTGAGCCAGCAGTTTATTTCTTTCCTGTTTTTAATACAGTCGTATAAAATTGAATTTTAGCACTTATTGATTTACATTTATTTCACGAGATGAGATTTGATTGTTTGCATGGCTGCCTTCTGCATGTTATGGAAGTGTTTTTCTATCTGCTTCGGTTTTCCAAGGATCCGAATTTTGTAATCTTGGTTTCTCCTCTGGATAGCTCCCATTTGGAAAGCAATTTTTAATTATTTAATACCGAATACACCCAACTGTTGACACATAGGAGAAATGTGCTAGCCATAGTTTCATGTATTATATTTGAACTCTGTATATTCTTGTATTTTATCAAAATATTATTATTTTGTCAGAACATGGTCATCTAATCTTTATTTTCCTTATGTGTATACAGATCTTATTGCAGACAAAGAACATATGCATCACTAACAGTCCTATAGGTAGTGAAAGTAAAATAAACCAGACCAGGCACAAATAAAGTAAAATAAACCTGTCCATTTTGTTTGAATGGTACATGAGAGATTTGGTTTGAGTGCAGCATATTAAGTTGAGAAAGCTGACATTTCTTAAGATATTAATAATTCCTCTTTGCATTTGCATCTAAAGCAGGATATTTGGATGTCAGTTGCATAAATCTTTAGTTTTTCGCAAGTTTTGAACAAAATAAATGGGTTTATTAGAAATTATTTGTACTATGGAAATTATAAATTTGGGAACAGAAAGCCTGTAACAACTGCTTCCAGGTGTACCACGGCCAGCTGCACAATAATTCTGGTTCTCATCCTGCATTGTACAAGGTTGCTTTACTGTACACTTGGAGTATTCTGGATGCTTGTATTGTTAAATTCCAGGGTGGTTTTATATTATTACCATTGACAAAATTGTCCCTAGTGGGTGTAGGATAGTGTTAATGTACGGGGATCACTGGGCGGCACGGACTTGGAGGGCCGAAAAGGCCTGTTTCCGGCTGTATGTATATGATATGATATGATATGATATGATATGACATTTGAATGGGATGCGCTGAAATTATTTAATGGACGGCCATCGCATTGGGTATGCTTATAATAAGTTGACCCCAAAATGAGCAGTGAAATAAATAGGCCATTCCTTAAAAACCCTCCATCTTAATTGGAATGGCAGAAAAGTAGAGGAAGATCTTCACATGGGATAACTCTTAACTGGGAAATCTCATTCGTGAATAGCTCAAGAATCGAAGGCAACAAATTCAGTGATGGGTAAATGACATGAGGATGGGTGAATGTGAGGTGATGGCAGATCCTTGGGTGTGATGTGAGGAATTATCTGGATGATTGAAGTAATCAACCCTTTGAAAATGGAGTTGCATAGGCATTTGACTGAAAATAATGTGGGGAATGTTCTGAGAATTGTTTTTTTTTTTCTCTTTAGACATTGAGAAACCCAAGCTTCCTAAGACAAGATCTTGTATACGTCGCACATCTTCACTCGACACCATAATTGGACCTTACCTGATAGGACAGTGGCCTCGTGACACCGATGTGCACTCTTTATCCTGGGAGAATGAGAAAGCTACGCAGGTATTTTGATAAAATCCCATAATTAATAAATATCTTAAATGCATCATGGGTTATGTATTTTTATGAATAGTAGCTGAATGCAGGATATTTTAAAATAGTAAAATCTGTTGTGAATCTGAAATGATTTTGAGACAAAGTTTATTGTTGCTTTCAATTCTTCCTCTAAGTTCAAGAACGTTTTGCAGTCTCCAATCTTGTTAAAGATTTGGTCAGTGTTGAAGCCAAGAGGTGCTATTTGTGAGGTGTAGAGGGAGCTGGAGAAGGAAGAAAAGATTAATGATTAACTTTAAATGTATTCAATTTAATGGTATAAATTCATTCAGTAATAATTTTCAGCAATTTTCCAAAAGACAGTGGGTTTAAAAATTAAAACCTATCACGGATTAAAACCACTTGGGTTCTAGTGGGCAGGTGTACTAATGGGAAATTACTTGGATATTGCCATTAAAGCTACTGTTGTTTCCAGTTTTGCGCACAATTACCTGGCTGTAGAAACTCACAAAATGTCATTTTCTGCTGATGCATGGTGAAGCGATGGAATCTGAACACCACTGGAATTACCAAGTTGTATTTAATCACACAGAATTGCTTCTGTAACTGGTTTGAAGCTGGAGACAGGTGTGTTGCAGATCACCTGTGTTCAACATCTATATACTAAAACTCGTTTGTTCGCTTGTTCCTGAACTACAGCCTAAACGGTACACGATAGCACGACAATTTTAGGCCCACCTTACTCACCGTTGTCCTATGGAAGAAGTTTCATTCAAATCGGTGTTATATTTTTAAGGTTATTCACATTTAAAAGTTTTAAAAACCGCGCATGTGCATTTGGGGCTCCGTTGATCTGGTACTTACGTAAGATGGCCACCGCATCCGCGCCTGCGCAGTTGGGGCCTGTTGAGCGGGGGATTGTGGGGGAGGAGGGGTGGGGGATTGTGGGGAGGAGGAGGGGGGGCGGGGGATTCTGGGGGGGAGGAGGGGCGGGGATTGTGGGGGGGAGGAGGGGCGGGGATTGTGGGGGGGGGGGGGGAGGAGGGGGGTTTGTGGGGGGAGGAGGGAGTGCTGCACCAATGCAGGAGCGGTTTGGGCCCAACCGGTCCACATGGTCTAGTATCCAATATAAGCACAGCTGTGGTCAGTGGAGTCATCAGAATGTGATCAATATGAATCGTCAATATAAATATGATTTATAATGACCTGATTTCGTAGTGTAAACAAAAGCCTTGAATTAATTGACAAATTGTGTATAGTATAGTGAGGAACCTTTATTTGGGGAGGTCAATTGTTCCAACATAACATCTGCCATATGGTATCCCAATTGAAGATTTGTGTCTGGGTAGGTAACTGAAATGGATCCCCTCACTATCATATCTATGTTTCAGCATTCTTTGATGTGCAACAGACCTAATCATTTTTCCACTAAGGAAAATTGAAACATTTTGTTTGTCAATGTCGATACAGTTATTGCAAGGCCTCATTGTGCATAACTTCTGAATGTGGCACTTCATTGTGTACCGCTTTCAATAGTTTATACATTTGAGTGTCGTGTCTAGACCTAGGGCGGCACGGTGGCGCAGCGGTAGAGTTGCTGCCTTACAGCGAATGCAGTGCCGGAGACTCAGGTTCGATCCTGACTACGGGTGCCGTCTGTACGGAGTTTGTACGTTCTCCCCATGAACTGCGTGGGTTTTATCCGAGATCTTCGGTTTCCTCCCACGCTCCAAAGAAGTACAGGTATGTAGGTTAATTGGCTGGGCAAATGTAAAAAAACAATTGTCCCTAGTGTGTGTAGGATAGTGTTAATGTGCGGGGATCGCTGAGCGGCGCAGACCCGGTGGGCCGAAGGGCCTGTTTCCGCGCTGTATCTCTAAACCTAAAAAAATCTAAAATCTAGTGTTTTGACTTACTGTTGCTTTGTAGGTGAAGATAATGCATTTGGCATTTTGAGTGCTATTCGGAGGGGTGAAAGGAAAGGGGGGAAAAATCCATGCATCTTTTCAGGCTCTTTGTATTGGATTACCTGAAAATTAAGCTTGCCCAGATGTACTATTTTAAATCAATGTTAATGTGTCCTCGTAAATAGCTCACTATTTCACCTGGATGAAATTTCTACTTTATGATTTTAATCTCATTTTCTGGAGCCTGTCTCTGGTAAGATGTCAGTAATGAAAATGCCCATCAAAGTCTCAAAAGCACAATTAATGACATCACTATTGTATCTTAGGAGAGAAGGAATGGGTGATGTTTCGGGTCAAGACTCGTTATCTTCGGTATAAACCAGCATCTGCAGTTCCTTCCTACATGATTGTATGTTCATCTGTTTTTCAATCTTTATATTTGATTTTACTCTTCAGGCTAAATTTTGGTTTTCTAAATTTTTAGCAAATCCTATTACTGTTCTGTTTTGTGCATCTTTCCCTTGCTCAGCAATGATGGATTTCCATACCTTGTATGCGACACAATATTTCCAGATTGTTTTACTGTGACTGGAAAAGTTAAGATATTGCTCTGGGTGTGTTTCTAATTTTCTCCAACTGTTAAAGCTAACAGTTTATGTTCCTGTAACGTATCTCTGAAACAAATTGCATACCTACTATCTGATGTTGTGAGGGGAGAAATAAGGTATGTTGTAGAACTAGGTATTTAGTGCATGATTTTATGCCGAGTCCTGGCTGTTTAGCTTGCCATTATTTCTGGTAGATAATCAGAATATTTATTTGAAGTTCCACTTGATTTTTACTCCTTTTGAGGTTTCAGCTTTGGTCCAAAATGTAGTGAAAATAATTTTATTTTTTATCTTTCTCAACATATTGACAGATTAATTAGGGAACTGTTTCCTGATGTTAATTCCTGTTTCAGATCCATTGTTATTTTACCAATAACTTGATGTCTAAATGTAAGATTTTGGTTGATTTGTTTCAGGGTTGTGAGGAATTTATTTTGTTTCTCCCCCAGGAATTTTGCAATTTAAACTTTAATTTCTTTGGTTATATTAGAATAGGACATTATCTAAATGTGTATTTTCCAATCATTTGCTTTTTGGAATTCTGAAGCCCATCATAATTTGTGGGAATCTGGTGTGGAGGGGAAGATAAGAGGATGAGCTGTGTTAGGATGTGGAGATAATCCCCAGTTCCCGCTTGATTGCAAGTTATACATTTATGGAGAAAAATGAGATACTATAGACCTTGCTGGATTGTACTCTGCATGGTCACTTTTTTTTTGGGGGGGGGGGGGGTACACTGCAGCGAGCTCTATCCTAAGATTCAATGTTTTTCCATTTGCATCTGTTCAATATAAATTTCATGCTTATCGATATGAGTAAGTCTCATGCTGGTGGGCGAACTGCTTTCCACACTTGCATTTGATGTCTGCCTCAAGCTCTGCCAAATGTGCTTCAGCCACCTTCAGAAGAGAAACAGTTGCTGTGAGTGAGTTTCAATTTCCCACACCGGCTATCTTTGTCTTTGGACTGAAGCTGTCAGCTTAGTGCTGAATTATGAGCCCTCTTGCACTGTATGCTTGTGACCTCTAGGAACTTGGTTGAGGCTACTTGCTTGGAAGCTTTGTAAAGGCTGTCATACTTTTTTACTTCAGTTGATTGGATTCAAAACTAGATTCCAAAGGTGAAAGCATAATGTTCTAATTTGCCAACCCTTCCAAACTCTGAGCTGTTATTTTTGTGAAAGAGAACCTACTCCATTTTAGATTTGATTACTTGCTTGTAATCTACAGATTCTATTTTTTTAACAATGTGCATATCCTCTTAACATACTTTCAACATAGCTAGATTTCTATTACAACGGCTATCGTTCTGGTAGATAACTTTTATAATAGATAGCTACCTGGGCAATGTATTATTGAGGACATCTGATAGCTTTCACCTATCTTCAAAATAGATATTTTTCTTAATTGCATGGTCTGGTGTTCAGTAAGAAGCCAGGCTTCTACATTGACAACGCAGGATCTTCACTGGCATGATTCTCTCTTGTAACAAGCCAATGACTGAACTTTGTATAAATGTACTTCAGAGACTTGTGAGACTGCAGATGGTGGAATCTTGAGCAAAAAGCAGGCCACTAGAGAAACTCAGTAGGTCAGGCAGTGTCTGCAGAGAAATGGATAGATGATCTTTTGGGGCTAGGCCCTCAATTCTGACCCAAAAAGGTGTTTGTGCAAATCCCTCCACAGATTCTACCTGACACTGCATTGCTCGAGCAGTCTGTCTTCTTTCCTCTGGTATACTCCTTGTTTAAACATTTCTTTTTTCATTGGACTTTTTTGTTATTTCTACCTTAGTTGACTAAGGATCTATTGGAATTCTCATCCATATCTTTGCCAGCTCCCCGACCTACTATTGCAAAGTGGTCGGCATCTTACCTTGGTCTCTCTCGTAACACTTTATCAAGCTTGGCTAAAGTTCTGTCTCCCATATCTTAACCAAAACCCCACACGTTTGTCCTTCATTAATTATCTCCTTGAGTCAGCTTGCTTCTACATTGCTTAGCTTTTCTCTCTTCTCCTGTTACCACCTCCCTCTTGTCTTCCAGTTACTCACCAGTAGTGGTTATCCACATTCAATGGGAATTCCTTCGCAAAATCTCTGTTTAACTACATTTTTAATATGCCTGTCTATTAAACTCATTTCTTTAGTTTTGTTTCTTTTTCTGCAATACACATTGCTACTTGGTATACGTTTGCTAGTTAAAATATAAACATTATTCAATAAGAAAATATTTGCCCTGGAATACAACATGGGCTTGGTGTGCTGATTCCTGTTTATCAGAGGGGGGTGATGAAGAATGAAAAACAATATGCTTGGGCCAAAATTCCTCAGGCTTTGGATACAATCACATTGTCTCTTGAGAGACTTAAATATTTAGCTGTTGGGAGTGTGGAATTAAGAGATACACTGATCAGCCAAAACATTATGACCTGATGAGTCAAAACATTATGACCACCTGCCTATTATGCTGTTGATCCTCTGTGTGCAGCCCCATATGCAGCAGTGATGCACTGGGTATTGTGACACATTCCTCCTGTGACCACCATTAAATTTTTCTGTGACTTGTGCCACCGTAGACCTGTCGGTTCGGACCAGACGGGATAGCCTTCGTTGCCCTCGCGCATCGATGAGCCTTAGGTGCCCAACACCCTGTCGCCGGTTTGTGGTTTGTCCCTTCTCGGACCACTGTCGGTAGGTGCTCACCACTGCTGACCGGGAGCACCCCACAAGTCTTGCCGTTTCAGAGATGCTCTGACCCAGTCGTCTGGCCATAACAATTTGGCCCTTGTCAAAGTCGCTCAGGTCTTTACTCCTGCCCATTTCTCCTGCATCTAACACATCAACTTCAAGAACTGACTGTTCACTTGCTGCCGAATATATCCCACCCCTTGACGGGTGCCATTGTAACAAGATAATCAATGTTATTCACTTTGCTTGTCAGTGGTCATAATGTTTTGGCTGATCGGTGTATCTTCTGAATAAGTTTCCATACAGTTGGAACTTTTCTCTGTGGTGAATCTTTGGAATTCTTTATCCTCGAGTTGTGAAGTCCCCAAATCTGAAATAGATTTTTAATATCAACTGACAGAAACTGGTTGATACTAGCATAATAAGAGATAAAATGCAGATACTGAAGTCTGGAGTAAAAAGTGGACTGCTGGAGGAAAGCAGGTTGGGCAGCGTTTGTAGATGGGTGGGTCTGGACTCTTCAAGTGATTAAAAGGTAGTAGATTCATGGATCCCAATGGGCATTGAATGACAGAGCAGTTTTGAAAGGTCAAATCGTAAACTTTAGATTATATATATATTTTTATGCATTGTCATTCAAAGTTTCCTCTACACATTTGTAAGAATATGTTTATAGTTATATTCACATTCACTCTGCAGGCTTTAGCTCACTTTCTGTAAAGAGTAATTTTAATGGGTTTTGCCATTTTTAAACTTATTTTAGTTGGGTGGTAGTGGAATGTTTTTATAGGAAGCTGTTTTAAAATGCGACAAAATCCTACTGACATTAAACAAAATGTGTTTGGTGTGAATGGACGATCATTGGCGTGACTGTGATCCAGTAAATGGAGATTGAAAGGAGCAAAGTTCATCTCTTGCATAATCAAGTTCTTTTGAATGATTAAATGATTCGTCACATTTTCTCGTCTGCACGATGGACTGAAATTTTAGAGATCTGATTCCATTTCATATTGTCAGTTGCTTCAAATAAATTGGCCAAATATTTATTTTTCTTCCTTGAGAAATCTTTCCTATTGTGTCACAAAGGTGTAGATAAAAATAACAAGTTAACTCGTTATATCTAATGAGATTAAACACGCAAATTTAAAAAGAGCTACATAATGCTGAAGCAATTGCCATAGGCACAGGAGACTGCAAATATGTAAAATTTTGGATCCAAATTTTTAAAATAACTGTTAGCTTAGGCCAGAGCTTCTAGAAATTGTAGAAGATGCCTGCGATGCCAGGAAAGTTATTTTGTCTTAATGGTAGTATTGTTGATCAAGATGCTCAGAAAACTGGAAGACTTATTTCACCCTGCTCCCTAATTTACTAAAGATAAATAAACAGCATGTTGCAAATATTTTATCAGTTTTTACATATCTTTAAGAATTAAAGTAAAATTAAAAGTAATACAGGTAGTTCTGCTATAATGCAATAATGCATTCCCCAGAAACCTTGTGTTGTAAAAAATCACGTTATAAAAACAATTGTTAATGGAGGAAGGAAGGGGGTTAAGGTGAGGGTTTCAGACGGGACAATAAATCTATTTCTCCCACAGGATTTTCAAAGATAAGTCTTTTAATAGCTACAACTTTATTTTTGTTACTGGAGGCTTAAAATAATAAAGGATGGATGTCACATTGTTTATTGGTATCATTGCACAAGTGTTAATAGAAGCACCCTTGGTCATTTTCAACAGACACCCATGGTGAGCTGTGTTCTTAAGAAACTACTGTCTGCTTACTGCAGGGAGGTTACATGTGAACAGTTTCTTTTACCTCGACTTTCTTCATCAATTTTCCAAGTAACTTATGTAGTTCACGATTAGATATCAATTCTGCCTGCATAATACAAATAAGATTCCCCAATTTGTCAATCATGTTGTACACTATTTGCATTATGAAAACGTGTTATAGCAAAACTACCTCTAATACCAATCAAATCTTAAGTGCCACCTTTAAGCAACTAATCTATCCTGTAAGGAATTGCACAAATAGCATAAAGTAGCTTGGAGATTTTTCAGGGAAAATTTATTGGTTGTATTTGAGTGTTTTGGAATCATTCACTATTTGTGCAATAAGAATAATTTGAATTTAGTAAATTGTCTTAAAACTGGACACTGCAAATTACATTGAGCTTTTCAATTTGGATGTGTAACGAGGAAAGCGATTTGGGGATGGTCACCTTTTAGTATAAATTTCAATGGCACAATACTAATCCGTATGGCTAATCTGTGCTATCTTTCAACGTCTAATTGGTTTCATGAAATTTAAGTGCAGCAATTGGTATTAAGCTAACTTTTCAAATGCGTCAGAGACTAAATGCATTAGGCTTGGAAAATAGGGCTACCAATTATAAAATTACCTATTGCAAGCATTGCCCTGAAGTGAGTGTCGCTCTCATTAACTCGAAGGAAACAAAATTATGTGACTATAAACCCATTTGTATTTGGTTCATCCTAAACATAGCACAAAAAGTAAGGAAATTTGTGTTTGGTAGATTATTTCTTTGTTGTAACAATGCTTCTTGGCAATAAATCTTATACCATTGGAAAGCCTGTTTATTTCCCTTTTAAATGGTGCCACATTTGTAAGGAACATGCATTTGTGGGATGAGCAGCAGAGCTGAGTATATGGGTTGCGCCCATGAAAAATTAGCCAAATCTTCTCTGCCAATGCCAAACAGCTTATTCTGCTGTTGCTATTGACTCTTGTTTTGAGCTTCTGGTACCCCCAGGTGCTGACAATCAGGTGCCTGATTGGCACCTGATTGGCAGCATCTGTGAGCATGGGCCCTGCTACAGTGGTCAGTAGGTGTCTGCTCCAAGAATGGGCATGCCACGTTTGACTGATCTGGATAGGGCCCGTGCGATAGGGCAACTTCAAGCTGGTGTTCCTCAAAACCAAGTTGCGGCATTATTTGGAGTGAGCCCTAGTACCATCTCCAAAGTGAAGGCCAAGTTCCATATAACGGGGGATGTCAGAGACAGGCCGCGAAGTGGGCGTCCCAAGAAGACGACACCCGAAGAAGACCTTTTCCTCACCCTGTCAGCACTTAGGAACCGTAGGCTGTCTTCTACAGATTTGCAGTCAAGGTTTGCAGGACGATATGGCCGACGGCTCTCTGCCCAGACAATTCGGAACAGATTGCACGCAGCCGATCTCCGGTCTCATAGGGCTGCCAGGAGGCCTGCCATGACTGCCCTTCACCGTCAGGCCCGTTTGCGCTGGTGTCGGCAACACGTGCACTGGAACCTGAACATGTGGAGGAACGTTATGTTCAGCGATGAGTCCAGATTCTGCCTACGGCAGTTGGGTCATAGGGTCAAAGTGTGGAGAAGACGTGGAGAACGCTATGCTGATTGCTGCACCGATAGAGTAACATCTTTTGGTGGAGGCAGTGTGATGGTGTGGGGCGGCAGCTCCCTCACTGGAAAAACGAGGCTTGTCATCATTGGAGGCAATCTCAATGCAGAGAGATATCGAGATGAGATTCTGCAACCAGTGGCAATCCCATATCTCCACAGTCTGGGACCGAACTCTATCCTCCAAGATGACAATGCTCGCCCCCACAGAGCAGGGTTTCTCAGAGACTACCTCCAGAATTTGGGAGTGGAGAGGATGGAATGGCCTGCCAGCAGTCCTGACCTCAACCCCTTTGAACACTTGTGGGATCAGCTTGGGCGTGCTGTTCGTGCCAGAGTGACCAACACAACCACGTTGGCTGACTTGCGACAAATGCTGGTTGAAGAATGGGATGCCATCCCACAACAGTGTGTGACCAGGCTGGTGACCAGCATGAGGAGGAGGTGCCAGGCTGTTGTGGCTGTGTATGGTTCTTCCACACGCTACTGAGGCTCCTGTTTATTAAATGAATAAATTGTTAAATTGCCAATATGTCTTGTTTCTTCAGACTTCAATCATCCAATCCACCAAACAACACCGAACAAGAGTCAATGGCAGAATAAGCTGTTTGGCATTGGCAGAGATTTGGCAGATTTTTCATGGGGGCAACCCACATACTCAGCTCTGCTGCTCATCCCACAAATGCATGTTCCTTACAAATGTGGCACCATTTAAAAGGGAAATAAACAGGCTTTCCAACGGTATAAGATTTATTGCCAAGAAGCATTGTTACAACAAAGAAATAATCTACCAAACACAAATTTCCTTACTTTTTGTGCTATGTTTATTATACTTGTTTTGACGTTTGTCAGCACAATCCAAATTTTAATCTTCATTCTGCCCATACTAGCACCATCCCATTTTGAAGTGGGAACAATTGGTAGAAATCTTAAATCTCAATTCTCAATAGTAGGATGGAGCTGATGGAATGTATCTTAAGATAGACATAATGCTGGAGTAACTCAGCAGGACAGGCAGCATCTCTGGAGAGAAGGATTGGGTGACATTTTGGGTCGAGACCCTTCTTCAGACTGATGTCAGGGGAGTGGGAAACTAGAGATATGAAGAGGTGCAAAGAGCAAATGAATGAAATGTATGCAAAAGAACAAATCAAAGCCAGCAACGATGATCAAGAAAAGGTGGAGCTCACAGTGGTCCATTGTTGGCTGTAGAGAAGATAATGAGTGAAATTAGTAGGATAACGAGGTTACAGTGAAATTAGTAGGATAACTGGGATCGAAGAGGTACTGGGGGGAGAGAGAGAGAGAGAGAGAATGCAAGGGTGACTTCAAGTTAGAGAAATCAATATTCATGTCGCTGAGTTGTAAGCTGCCCAAGCGAAATATGAGCTGTTCCTCCAATTTGTATTTGGCCTCACTCTAACAATGGAGGAAGCCCAGGACAAAATGGTCAAGGCGGGAATGGTAAGTGGAGTTAGTGTTTGGAAGCCGGGAGATCATGTAGGCCAAGGGGAACTGAACGAAGGTGTTCAGCAAAATGATTGCCCAATCTGTGCTTGGTCTCGCTGATTATATAGTAGTCTGCACCTAGAACGGTGGATACAGTATATAAAGTTGGATGAGATCCAAGTGCGCTTCTGCCTTGCCTGAAAGAGCTGTTGGGGTCCCTGGACAGAGTCGAGGGAGGAGGTACCTTAATCATCTGGATCAGCTTACCATGGGGCTTTTCAACAAATGCCTTACTAAAATCTATGTAGACACCTCCCTACCCTCATCGATTACAGTCGTTACCTCAGCAAAAAAACTCAATCAAAGTAGTAAGGTGTGACCTGTGTGCAAAGCCATGCTGACTGTCCCCAATTAACCCATTCTCCAAGTGGTAGTAAATACTGAAGAATCTTCTCCAATGTACAGTAATGAGATGGCTGAAATTTAGAAACACTTATTCAACAATTACGTTTTGGTTTCAGACACATTTTAGGGAAGCCACACCCTTGCCCTTATTTGAGGTTTGTGTTTGTGAGATTTTATGGAAATCAGTTGTAATATTTCATCAAATGCAATTGTTTCTTTAGTTATGGCCTCTGACTGAAAGTTTTTCCTCATCTCTGTTCTAAATGGCCTACCCCTTATTCTTAAACTGTGGCCCCTGGTTCTGCACTCCCCAAACATTGGGACCATGTTTCCTGCCTCTAATGTGTCCAATCCCTCAATAATCTTACACGTTTCAATAAGATCCCCTCTCATCTGTCTAAATTCCAGTGTATACAAGCCTAGTAGCTCCAGTCTTTCCTCTTATTATGAAGGCCAGCATTCCATTGGCTTTCTTCACTGCCTGCTGTGCCTGTATGCTTCCTTTCGGTGACTGATGTACCTGGACACCCAGATCTTGTTGTACGTCCCCTTTTCCTAACTTGACACCATTCAGATAATAATCTGCCTTCCTATTCTTACCACCAAAGTGGATAACCTCACATTTATCCACATTAAACTGCATCTGCCCACTCTCACAACCTGTCCAAGTCACCCTGCAACCTCATAGCATCTTCCTCACAGTTCACACTGCCACCCAGCGTGGTGTCATCTGCAAATTAGCTAATGTTACTTTTAATCCCTTCATCCAAGTCATTAATGTATATTGTAAATAGCTGCGGTCCCAGCACCGAGCCTTGCGGTACCCCACTAGTCACTGCCTGCCATTCTGAAAGGGACCCATTTATCCCCACTCTTTGCTTTCTGTCTGCCAACCAATTTTCTATCCATGTCAGTACCCTCCCCCCAATACCATGTGCTCTAAGTTTGCCTATGTGGGACATTGTCGATGGCTTTCTGAAAGTCAATGTACAGTACACATGTTTTATGGCCGTGTTGCTGTTAGGGACTCTTTAATTGCAATTTAATCTTTTGAATTTTAATTCTTGATCTTAACTAACATTTTGTTTGACCATGGATACAAGCTGAAGTGCCCACATTGCAAGTCCAGACCACTGGATTCTCATACAGTTGCTTAACTATGTTGCGTGATTCCATCTAATTCCACCTCTACATTGCTGTCCGAATTGGTTTCCCAATTTTAAACAAAAATGCTTAGCTGATCATAAACTTCAGCTGTATCTTTTAAAGCAAGTTATATGATTTGCTGTTATGCTTGATTAGGCAGCAGTAAAATCCTTTACTTCTATGTTGCTTGGCAATAAATGGCTGTCAGCATTGGTTTCTAATAACTCTTGGCTGTCCAAAAAAAAAGGTTATTCTGCTTTTATCATTTGGGGATTAATAAAATATGTTATGATGTTGAAGCATTATTCTTTGTTCATTTAATAGTTTGCATTATCCACTTTGAATCCTTGTATGCATTTAATTAGATTTTTCTCAAAGCTAGAAGTAAATAGATAAAATGATTTGATTTTGGAAAAAATCGGTGAGAGTTAGTTTGAAGAGCAGTATTTTTGTTCCATCATTTGTTTATCAGCAAGCTGCAGCAGAGCAGCAGTCACAATGGCAATCAAGAAGCAGTCCATTACCCAACCAGGGATGCTTGAGATATGGACCACTTTGGAAGTTAAGTTCAGTTTCAATTCGATTTTAGTATTGGCACTGAATCAAGCCTAGTTGGTCTATTTAGAGTACTTTTAGAACTAGTAACAGGATGTCCTGATGTTTCGCTTCCTGTACAAATGGTATCAGTCTCTGAACGAAGGAACATATTGTGAAATCTTGCACTGTAAAAGATGATGAACACACTTTACTTTCACTTGCCCTTAGATGTCTAATTCAATTATCCACATTTCATGTCTAATTGCAGGTTCTTTTTTGTTTGATGGAAGTCATTCGTGACCTGTCTCTTGTGATACTTCTGTTTTGAGACTTTTTAAGGTTTATTGTGATATGGGTTGGGAGTAGTAATAAATAAGAGTTTTACAGTTTTTATTCTATCTTTCCATTTAATGTTTTTTGCATTTGGTATTTTTTGGGAAATGCTCATCAATGTGTTTTTGAATTGCTTCTATTGTTGGCCATAAACTTTTCATCCTTGTATGATTGTGTCATACAACATAAATTTGATATGACTTCTGCAATCATGCTCATATTTTTTGTACATTGTGTGATTTTTGTCTATCCATTGTTCCTGAAATCCAGTTGAGATTAAGCAGCTGCAATGGTAGCTGCTAAGACTTGGACCAAAAATTGAGGCACCAATTATAATTTCGCAGATTCATCTAGTTTTTGTATATGATTGCAGTAAAATGGTTTGGTTTTACCAGTGGTGAATCATTTGACAGAAGCAAATACATAAGAGCACCTGGTGGACTGGTGCTCAGATAACAACCTGTTTTTCATTAAAGGGAGGCTGACTACATTGTAATTAAATATTCTGCAGAGTTTATCAAGGAATTAGAGGAAGCATTTGTTACTGTTCATATTCCATTGATTTTTGTGAACGCTATTTTATTGGAATTCTTGATGTGGTACCCTGCATAGCAAAATGCATTATGGCAGGCTGCATGCATTACCATGCAGCTGCATAAAATGCAACACCCAGCTTTTCAGCACTTCTCTTTCACCTGGGGGGTCCAAATTTTTTTTCCACGTGATCAGCAATTTGCTTGCACTTTTCCCATTCTAGTGCACTGTGTGCAGCCTCCTGGAGATAACAAACATCAGTGGATGATTACTTTACAAAACAATTGGGTTTAGTCTGCAGGAGTCCCGCTCTGAGCTGCTTGTCACCAGTTGCTTTAATTCTGCGCCTTTGTGCATCTCATTCCCGCACTGACTCGTCTTTATGGCCTACTGCACCATTGCTAAAAGGTTAATACAATTTGAGGAGCAAAACCCTCAAGATATATTCCAGTCTTCCAGACCATCGTATGACCCGTTAAAGCTTAATGGATCTTTTATGGTCTCGGCTTGTATTTCCCACTAATCAGTTTGTATAGCTTCAGGATTATAACAGTGTTGGTTAAGTTGTGCCTTTAGATTCCGACAGCGTCTCCATTGTATTGTATTAACACCTTTACAGAGTGTCTTCCTCTAAAGGGAACTTTAAGCTGAATTAGGCCATGAGAGCAGCAAACATAAAGGTAGTGAAATGTCAGATCAACTACGTGCTGAAAATAGTTGGATAGCTGAAACTGGCTGAGCAGGAACTTTTTTGTGTGGTGTTTTTTTTTGTTGACCCATTACCCAGACCAAGAAAAAATTCTTGCAGGAGATGTTAAGAACTTTCCCCCATAGACTAGAGTTTAAAATTGTTGTGATTTAAGAATTCCACTGGTGAGATTCTCCTCTGTCCTTTCTCCAGCCTTTGGAAATGCAAAACTATTAGGGTACAAATTGATCAGTTTTAATTGTCTAGGCATAGCTTCTGATAAGTCAATGGGCTTAAGACAACCCAAAAGAGTTTGTGCCCTCACCTCATTCTGTTACCAAATAAACAGTCTTCACCCTAACTTAACTGGACGTTTCTCAAGAGTTTGGCCACATTGCAAAATTACGCAAAATTTGTAAAGCTCAAGTCAGCACAAAAACTAAAGTATCAGGGCATATCAAGAGGTGACTGTTAAATGGCCTACTTAACCAATGCTGATTTTAAATATGGGCAAGCTTGTCTCGTTGCCCACATCCTTTAACGTTGGGACTTTTTTTGTGGTGTGTGTACTTTTTTTGCTCTCGCAGCCGATTCTGAAATAATGAGCAAGAAATTATGAAATTTAATGTTGTATTGAAAATGCAGGTGAATAGTAATACTATTCATTATAATAGTTCTGCATTTTATAGAAAGTTTTGTTCCACTTTCTGGTAAATTGTGGTGATCACTCTAAAATGTTCCCAGAGTTTTGTCTGGGTATAGAGGGGAAAGGAAACAACCGTTTAAAGACAGCAAGTCAGGTACATTTTCTTGATTACAGTCTAATAACTGCGAAAAAATTAATACTTAAATTTTGGAAAAAAACAATAACCCCCACAATTAAAATGTGGACTACGGAAATGACAGAGACCCTGCATTTGGAAAAAATAAGATTTGCCTTAATTGACAAACCTGAGTTATTTAAAAAAAATATGGTCTCCATTTATTGAATTTTTAGAAAAGTAAATGGGTTTGGCACAGGACTAAAATAAAAATATTAAATTAAAAGTTGTAACTTGAGTTAGGGGTTGGATGTACTGCTATTGTCTCCCGGATCTACTCCCTTTAATTTTTATAGTTAGATCCTTTTTAAAAAAAAATATACATATATATATATATATATTTTTTTTAACCCTCTTATTCTCTCTCCTCAAGTTTATAGTTTTTTTTTTGTTGTTTTTTTCTACTTTCTCTTTTCAAAAATTTAAAAATTGAAGCTATGTAAGAACTCTGTAACAAATGTGGTTTTTTTTAAAATTTCTATTTGTACATATGCTTTTCAAAAATTAAAAAAAATAAAATAAAAATAAAGATGTTTATTGTAGATCAAAAAAAATGGCATACTGCACCAGTCGAGGGTGGAATAAATGATTTGGTCTGCCAGTAATATGTGTTTCTATTTTCTTCCAGGAGGCTGAGTTCCCTGTTTTTGAGCAATTGCTTTTACTAGCGACATGAATGGTATTCCAACGAAATCCTGGTCCCTGCTATGTGGGTAATGGAAAGGCTTTAGGGTGTCCAGAGATGTCTCACTTTACAGGATATCCCACCTCTGTCCTGTTCAGAATTGGAAGGGGCACAATTATAATAGGTTTTCAATTCCAATATTTGTATTGTAAGAATATAACTACAGATGCTGGTACAAATCGAAGGTATTTATTTCTCAAAATGTTGGAGTAACTCAGCAGGTCAGGCAGCATCTCAGGAGAGAAGGAATGGGTGACGTTTCGGTATGGTGATTTGTGAGAATAGAATTCAAAACACTTTAACTGTACAAATGCAATAATCACAGGGAATTATGGGTTTAGAAAGGTGGTAACAGTTGCTAGGTACAGGATTCTTGGTTATTTCAGTTAATTGGTGCCAAGTGGACCTGAATCTCTTTGATCCAGAAAAGGTATTAGGTTTTAAGCCCTGATCATTTGCCTCATTGTCTGAATTATCCATTCAGTGTTCTTTTACTTATTTCATGTGCAAATGAAGATTGGAATATTATACTTTTATTCTTTAACAGATGCTGGCAGGCTTTGAGAATAAGGCTACTTGAGAAACAAACAAAGCATTGTGTAATTGAAGATGGCCTACAGTTTGTGTTAAAGCTGAAATGGATGAAGTCCCCAGCATTTCATTTGTTTGAGATTTACATTTGAATGTGACACTGTATTTCTTGATGACGTGTGCAGAAATTGGTTTCAATTTGAGATGGTATGTTTAGCAAGGAGTAATGAGACCACATACTTCATGAAAAATGTGACAATGAGTTACGACGAGTGCAAATACAAACCATAAAAGCAACAAAGCAGATTAATTGGGTCTTTGACAAAAAAAAATTGAAGCTTAACATAAAGAACCGTAATTAAAATGCATTGGAGTGCAATGGACACTTACAATTTCCATGCAAAGGGCATTGCAGGTGCAAAAATAACATTCTCTGGAATAGTAACTGGGCTATGGTTTTATCTATTGAGAAGAATATGAACAAAATGTAATCTCCAAGTGAAATGTGCGAGAAGCAACTTGACAGTTCTTTAATGCATAATGGAACTGATATGATAGAGGTGCAGGAATTGTTTTCCACATGGAGGGTGAAACCAGAATTGGAAGCAATGCCCATTAAAATCAAATGGCAAATTTGGCAGAACCCCTTCATTCAGAGTCGTCAGGATATGGAATTTTCCACCAGGTGGAGATAAGGCAAATGCAAAAGATGCATGTTGATCAATACTAGAACTAGAAATGGGACGGGTTTGGTGGTTGTAGAAACAAAGAACTGCAGATGCTGGCTGATACACAAGAACCCAGTGCTGGAGTAACTCAGCAGGTCAGGTAGCATTTCTGGAAGAAGGGTCTTGACCCAAAACATCATCTATCCATGTTCTCCAGAGATGCTGCCTGACCTACTGAGTTACCCCAGCACTTTGTGTCCTTATGTTTAGTACAACTCTTATCTGGGTCTGAGCATTATAATGAACGTGCTTGGGATGTGTTCGCTTGCTATTAAGCTCCATTGTACCAGATTCTCAAGACATGACTTTCACGAGAATAGGTTTCCAAAGACCTTGGTGTCCATTTCCTGCAGTGGCTTATTCGATGAACTATGCTGGGATCTGATTTTTGCAGGGAGCTGTAAAGGCTTCTGCATGGGGCAAGGGAAGTAGTGGAAATGGGGAAAATTGGAAAGGATCAAATCGACAGTAAGTGGGATGAACCTGAGAATCGGGGAACAATGGTAATGAGTTGATTTGAACCGAAGAGCCAGGGGCTGGCGTCAATATTGCGGTTTTTGATTTGCTGTATATATACCAAAACTCTCGTTTGTTTGTTCCTGAACTACAGCCAAAACGGTACACGATAGCGTGACAATTTTAGGTCCGCCTTACTAACCGTCGTCCCTTTCATTGAAATCGGTGTTATATTTTTTAAGTTATTCACATTTTAAAGTTTAAATCTATCTCCGAGGGAGGGAGAGGGGTGGTAGGGAGGGGGGTGGTGGTAGGGAGGGGGTGGGAGGGAGGATGAGAGGGTTTGAGGGGTGGGGGAAATAGTGGGAGGGGGAGGAGAGGGTGCTGCACCAATGCAGGAGAGGTTTGGGCCCAACGGGTCCACTTGGTCTAGTTCTTTTTAAATCCATGTGGAATCTTTGCGTTAGCTAGAAATGCTGTATGCCATTTGGCCCATGTCCAGTCGTCTTTGTGTACCAGCAAGTCTCATCATAGAAGTCATGGCCTCTGTTTTGCCCTCTGGTCATCTGCTTCGATCTGTAGCTGCTTCTCCAATTATCGATTGAAGGGTGTGAGGTAGAGTCTTGTAGTTAATGCTGATGGTCTGTATTTCTGATGTATACAATTCTTTGCTTTCTTTAATGTATGTCTACAATGGTCTTGATTTAGCAGCTGTATTTTCTGTTGGAAGCTGGGGGATAATCTGATAATTGGCCTTGGCTGAACCATTCTTTTTTGAGATGGAATATTTCTGAATGGGACTTAGTTATATTGTTTTCTGTTATTCTGAATCTGATTTGGAATGGAAACAATAGCTGAAGAAACAAGGCTTTGTTTCGACGTCCCTCTTTTCATCAGAATGTTTTCCCATTAAATAGAGAATTGTACATTTTCAACTCAATATGAAATGTTCAAGACAAAGAGTTATATTAAAATGACATCATAAACTATTACTAAATGGTTTGATAGACCTGGCACCTTCCGAAATGCAGTATTAAAAGGTTTTCTCGTGTCATTGTGTACATTACAACTATTAGATCTCAGAAAACACTTGGGGGGGGGGGGGAGGGTGCACTATTTCCTTTCATCAGGTGTTTTCTGGCTTCATTGCTATCTTATTACAAAGTACACAAAAGGACTTTGGGAGAGGAAATTTCTATGTAAAAGCTGGTCTAAGTAACTGGTATTCCAGTCCTTTAACTTAATCCAAAGATTGCCCTTCTAGATTTCGATGTCCTTAATGGTAGTTAAAATTTATAATTCTATGCAACAGCTCCAAGAGCTCATTTATTAATTTACTCCCGAGTGAAATTGTATCGATCACTTGATTTAAGGAAGCAGGCTAACTAACCTGCTTAACATTTATGCTTTGTACTTTCAGCAGTCATGCTTTTGTTTTTTTTGGCAATCATACAATCTTTTAATGATTTTTGCAATGTTTCATTTTCATTCCTTGCTAAGATTTGTATGAAGCATGAGTTGATGTAAAAGTGTAGTAGTAAAAAGCTGGTATTCTGTTCTGTCAAAAATACCCCTCTGCAGCCAAATAAATGGGACTTGCTGTTCATTACACTTGCATTTGCCCAACCTTGCCCTGTATTTCTGGTAGAATTTTTAGTAATTAGGAATAATGCTGGTGATGTGTGTGTATAGTCCATGTCACGGCATCTATATCTCTTATCCGGCAGATTGAGATTCTATAATAATGGCAACGGTTTCTGTTCTAACTACCACTAAATGCAGCTGGTGCTAAAATTTCATCTAAGGTATAACCATTGCTTGCAAAAATATTGATTTTTGGTGTTTTGGATGTGCTCAAACTGGACAAACAGCTTACACATTTTCTTTATGTACAAATTTGTGCTGGCCTTGTCTGTCTCTGGGTTATTACAGAAAAATACAAATCACACTAATGTTAATGGCGGAAGTTTAATTTTATATTAGCTATAACCTGTTCACAGTATTTCAATATAAGACCATAGTAATGATAATGTTGAGTTTGTTGCATCTACAACAAGTACCGGTACGTTGCAATGAAATTTGGAATATAAATTGAATCCAGCTTTGCACTTGTGTGGTAATGGAGATTTTTTTCAAAAAACATGATTTGATTACATTTTTTTTTCCTTTATACAATTAACAAAGAACTACTTTGTGTATGCAGACTCCTAGCACTTGGCATGAGATGGGTCTGAAAAGGAAGAACTCTCACAAACGTTCTGCATCGTGGGGTAGTGCAGATCAGCTGAAAGAGGCAAGTAATGTGCTAGTGTGAATGCTGTTATACCTGTGGGGATCCTGGTTAAATGACTTCAGTGCAATATGACATTGTGCAATACTTGGCTATACCAGCTCAAGTTAGAAACGATAAATATTTGAAAATGGAAAATGTTGTCAGGTTTGGGAGAAATAACAAGAGAATGTTGGGCTAATGGTTCTTCAGAGCTGTTTTCCCCTCTCGAAATTTGCACCATGGAGCCCAAATGACCACTTCTGTGAAATGTGGATGAACAGGATTTCTTGGCTTCATTTTAATTTTACAATAAATGGGAATAATAATCATGGAATAATATTTGCTCTTGTATTATCCTTTGATCTCACACTAACTGGAAAAATGGAAATATTATATGAATAACCAGTCATCCAACCTTCTATGATAGGAATTAACTGATGGAAAGCATCAAATTTGGCACAATACATGTTATCTTTGTGATACTAAACCCATTCTTTTGCGATAGATTAAAAAATTATTTTAAAAATGCTTCCTCTTAGTGACTTTAACTCTAACTGTGCTTTGAAAATAACTTTTTTTACTGGCAAGTACTTTCAAAATACATAGTGAAGCACTTTGGAATGTTTGAGTTGAGGAAAGATAATGCTGCAGATGTTTAGCAGGTTGGGGCCAACATGCTCTGTTGGGAATTGTCTGCTTGTGATGTAATATGGAAGATGGTCAACATTTTCTGCAATTACTTTATCTTAAAGTAAAGTGTAGTAATATTTAGATTGGTAAATGATTGAATAAATTATTGCATATATTCTGATTTGTGCACTAAACACTTTTGTGGTAATACATTTGAGTTTTATCACATTCTCAGTGTTATTGATGCACAACTATTGGGAATCCAGGCTCCTAACAGCTGAAGGACCAAATGGCCAATAGTTGTATTTTTTTTAAAGTTCCAATTCCTTCCAGTCATGGACAGCAATGTGTCCTAATCTTTGCGGTGTGGGGATGGGAGTGGATGTGTATTTGGGTAGCATGCACTTTGGTGGTTTCTAAACTCTTGAACCATTCCATATACATATAAAATGCAATGTACATGGAATGTAGCTAAATTCCACTGATTTTTAATTTTTAGCTTCAACTGAAAACATTTGTGGTTATTTTGTTATTGATTGTTATGAACGAGGACAAACTATAGTGACCAATAAGAATGGCTAAGCTCTTATTAAGACCTAAACCTACACTTTGTGGTTGCCCTGCTGCTTGCAATTTTAATTCCAAAGTTAAAAACTTGTTTGGAAACCTTGTTGGAGGGAAGATCAAGTGGGATTCCCGAGGGCAAATTGAAAAGGGTCAATTTGTTTTTAAACATTTCAAGCTGGCTCATTATATTTGCACAACTGCGTGTTTCCTATTCTACGCTTTCATCACCCTTTAATCCAGTTTATCATCTGACATAAATACAAAAGTTTCAATGAAATATGTTTTTGTACATTTTGAATATGCTTCAACAAAAATTTTAATATTGAGTTCCTGTTTGTCATTACCTTTTGAAATGTTTTGCCACATACAAGCCAAGTTTTCAAAAGTGGAAAGTTAAGCTTGATTGTCTTGAAGTGTAAATGGAAAATTGTATTTTAAGGTAGAATTTCAGGGTGTTATTGAAGTATATCAACATGTTTTGTTAAACTTGCCAAAATTGCCCAGATTGTGCAGTCTAACCAGTAAATTTGGCTAAAGCATGTTCCAATATAATCACATAATTGCTTCAACACACTACAGCTGTGAAATCCATAGCAGCTTGTTGACTTTCATAATCCAAGCAAAGGATGACATCACTTCTCCCTCCTTTCCCTGCTTCCATCCATGGACTCCAGCTGTTCTTCTAGGTGAGACAAGTTAATGTGCACCTCTTCTAACCTTATATACTGCATCTGGTGTTCATGATGTGGCCTCCTGTACGTTGAATCCTCCAATTTTAGGCTACCTCTAACACCAACCCCCCCCCCCCCCCCAAAATCAGTTTGAAGAAAGGTCCAGGCCCCAAAATGTCACCTATCCATGTTCTCCAGGGATGCTGTCTGACCCACTGAGTTACTCCAGCGCTTTGTCCTTTATGTAAACCAGCATCTATAGTTCCTTGGTTTCTACACATCTCCCTTTGTTGCTTAGCTCCTTGTAAGATCTTTAACCTTTATGATCATCTGAACTTCGTAGTATTGTTTTTGTGTAAGAATGTATTCAATTGATGTCAGTAGAATACTTGTAATGCAGGATGAACACCAATGGAAGGAAAAGTGAATTATTGTGTCTTGGCTATAACTGTTATAAAGGTTATAACTGGTCCTCTATCTTAACTCCTTTTTCATTGCATATATTCCTTAGTTCCAGTTAATATCCAAAATGGATTTGTTTTCTGTTTTGAATATATTCAGCAGATGAATGTCTACACAAAGAAATGAAGAATTTTAATATTTTCCTTTGACATCTCACCAGATTGCAAAGCTCAGACAGCAACTCCAGCGCACCAAACTCAGCAAGCAGCACGGCAGAGACAAAGAGCGGCAGTCGCCACTGCATGGAGACCATACTGCCATGGGTGTAGTACAGCAAGTAAGATGCAATTCCTTGACGAATGGACTTTGACTGTATGATAGTGATTTAGTTAAACTAGGTTTTATTTAAATCTACTGTAACCTTGATGATCAGTCTCCATAGACACGGAACCAATTGTATGCCTTAAATATGGTTTTCCAGTTTGGATCATACTGATTTGCAAACATCTTAATGTGTATTTGGGGGGAACAAAGCATTCTGCCAGTTTTAATTGTCTGAACTTGGTCTTGAATATTGATTACTGAAATACAGGAGATCTTTAGTTTTCTTTTCAGAAAAAAAATATACAAGCATTGCATAAGGGAGAAGTGTACTGAAGACCCCATTTCTACTTACAATTTATCTACTGTAATCTTTGGACATGTTTCCACATCAATCAGTCCACATAATTCCAGTTTTAAATGGCAATATTTTATTTTTTTGTGGTTTATTTAATAATATTTATGTGATACTCTTTCCTGTGGTTTTCAGGATTACTTTGAGTATCTCAGAGTATCATTTGTATTTGACATTAAATCTATGATAAAACATAGGTTTGTCCTGTGAGACAATTATTTTCAAAAGATCAAATTTGTCTATAAATAAGTTAATAGTTAATAGTGCCTGCAAATAAGTTAATCATTCTATTGGTGTGTGCTCTTTAAAACTGTAAACATTATTTTTTCATTTCATTTTTATTGTTTTTAATAACATTTCATTCCTCTTCAAAAGGGAACTTCCAAGTTTGTTCCGATTTTGCCAGCAAACCTTGCAATCACAAAGTTAATTCCACGACTTAGGAACAGCTTGGAAGCAATAAATCAGGAAATTGAAGGGATGTTTATAAAAGAACCTGGTGATAAAGAGTTACTGAGGGTATGTATTTTTAAACTGTCTTGAATGTTTTGTTTACAGGCAACTCTTGTGTTCCAGCTGCTTGAATAATTATTCCTCACAGAAATTGTAAATCACTTTTTCAATTTGTGCTGTTTGACACGTGCAGATTGGAAAATTGCAATACAGACACTCTATTCTGGGGACCCAATCCTTTCAGCCCCATAATGTAGTGTTGCCTATACCTCCAATTGCACATGTTATCTAAGATGGGACATGGTGATTTTAAAAGTTGGCTTCGAGTGAGTTGCATAGTGATAGTAGAAAAACAGTAGCTCAAACTTTCAATGTATTGATCCTGTTAGAAGTCTAGAGTGAGTGTGTGGGAATTATTGCAGAATTATTTTGGGAATTATGTGTGGGGAAATATCACATCCTTGTCCATGATAGTCTTCCCCATGCTTAATGGTCTCAAATCTAAGTGAACAGGCTCATCTGATTGTAATTTGAATTCATCTTGGTTTCTGCCTATTGAGATTCAAAGTTTTGAGTTCCACTGTATCTTGAGCACACAAAATAGCAATTCCTTGCAGTAAAGAAATGTGTAGGAATTATAAAATGTATTCTTGTTAGGGATAGTAGTTATTATTACAATAGTGATTAAGCTGCCAAAATACCCTGTCAGCTGTGAAACACTTTCTGTTCTTGGACATGTTTTCAAAGATTAAATGGCACTAAATGAAAATTAATTCAATTGCTAATGAAATTCACTTATTCAAGTTGACGGTTGACCTTTATGAAATAGGTGAAGCTGAGAATTATCTTTTGTGCACTTTGCAATGTTTTATAACTAAAGTATCAGCAGCAGATAATGCACACAATCTAATAAACTAGTTTGTTAAGTGGTTAGTTAAATTATTTCTGAAGTATTTTAAGGAGAAAATATTGTCTTTGGCACAGTCCTTGTGATCATCCACTCCAATGCCAGATATCAAGAGAAGTTTGATAACACCAAACACATTACTGTCTCATCTGAATTATATGAGGAATCATTTGGAATCTTTTTTTTTTGCGGGGGGAATGGGTAATGCCACTCAGCTGGTTCCTTCAGTGGGGGAGAAAAAGCATTTTACTGTGTGGATCTTGTGGCTGTGCAGATGCAAGTTATCACCAGATAGTACGTTTCGGTGGCTTTAATTTCAAAGGTGAACTTTTCGCAACATGTGAACCCAGAGGCTTGTGATGTGATGAAAATACAGTGCAGTGTACTATCTGTGTTTATTTAAACTTTAAAATATTTTCATTGAGCACTTATCTGTGAAACAGTGGTTACTATGTTCTATTTGTTTTGCTGTGATTTGGCCTTTTCTATCGTAGCGTCACTTTATCCTATTTTCCCTTTCCTACTTTGTAGATTATGGATGCACCGGATGGGCACAGGGCACCCTTCCCTTCCCAGCGTTCCAGCAGCATTTCTCAGAGTGACCTTTCTCCTGTACCTCTTGAACAGACCAGTAGCCATAGCACTCCCTCTCCATATCCATCCCCATCCCCATCTCCTTCATATCCAAATGGAATCCAGGAAGAGGGACCTTGTATCATTGAAGATGTGTCATTTTTCGTTCGAGCTAAAGGTAAGACCATGATGGGTAAATAATGTGACTTAATATTCGGATCAAATGTGATCTGACATACAAATGAGTGATATTGTACAAAACTATTATAATACAGACCAAGCTTGGATAATGAATTGATTCTCTTTTTTACAAATGTTCAAAAGTCTATTTTGTCTGCAACTCAAGATACAATCATGCTATGCTAACTAGGGCTCCATAATTTTGCAATAAATGGCATTAAAACCACAAGACTGATAAAGAACAATTACTAAAAGTGGAGAGAGAAGTAAAACTAGTTCTGCCGTTCGTAGAGTGAATGTGTATGCATGTCAGACTTTTGAATTTAATAATATTCTGAAAGCTCTCATATTTAGGTTGTCCATAAATTGAGCATTTGTAACGTGGGAATGTAGTGACAAATTGGGTTCTTTGTATTTTTCCATGGCATTTGACTATCTTTATGCTATTTATGACATCTTTATGTTAAAGATTGTATGCAAATAATAGTTAAGGTAATTGTGTTGAAGTACTCTGATCGCTAAGATAGCTGTCTCAATGCCTGCAGGGGATCAGTCATTTCTGAAATTCCCTTGCAAGTTGCCAAAGTTTCTCCGAACGCATGCAATACCAAAATTACGCTCTTGACTATTTAATGAAAGCAACAGATTCCCAACCTTTTACTGGCTCTTTTGTACCTTATCTTAAACGTGTCCTTCTGTTGTAAGTCCATGGTTCCATGTTAACACTCCTGTGATAGTAAATTTGTGCATTATATTCCTAGGTTGCTTATTTCGTTATTTTTACATTGAGCAAAAGTCATTTCTGGGTTTTCGCCACTTGAAAGGCGGGATGAATGGATTTCACTCCAGAATTACTTGTGCATTAACCTGTCCAAAGAACTAGTTTGCTAATTTGTGCTGCTTCACATCCATGGAATTCGAAAAACATGCAAAAAAATGGATTTTACATGCTATGGCTTCAACCTTTCTGAATCCAGGTCTGATGCTATGGCTGTTGCCTTTTCCATACCACCCTCCCTACCACCCTTGCAGGTTTGCAGCATACTTGATGAGTAGTGGATTTCATTTGTGTTGTGGAGAATCCAGAACATCCAAAGACATGTTGTTAAGTTGGTTAGGGTAAAATGTCACTTACTATAGGTTAACAGCAAAAGGAATCAAAGGGGAATTGATGGGTAAGTGAGACAATAAGTTGCAGGAGTACAGAAATAATAGGACTCAATGGGGTTGTCTACTTAGGTCCAGTATGAACATGATGGGCTGAATGGCTTCCGTTGGTCTAGCAAAGGTCATTATGTACCTATATGCGTTAATTTAAAGTTTGTTGCATTTATCTCAATTTGGGTGAATCCTATTTTTGAATCTTGAAAATTGAATCTTGCAATTTGATTTTGTTTGTTTCTCACATACTGGAATGGAATTCATGGTTCATTTTTGTGATGGTATCAAAACATCCTTACAGCCACCTGATCATTTAATGTCTGTTTTATTGTACGAATAGAAGTACAAGTATATTACGTATACATGTATAAATTCTTGCTGCAGGTGTGGGTAGAGCTTGGCATCTATTGATTTTAAGATGTACATTCATAAATTTCCCATAACCATTTGGTACACAAAAAAATCTGCTTTGCTAACTCAGTTCCTCTATGTTTTATCTTTAAACACAGATAGTGGCACAAGCTCCCCTCTCCTGAAATATGCTTCCTCTCCCAAACCAAACCACAGCTACATGTTCAAACGGGAGCCTCCAGAGGGTTGTGAGCGAGTGACTGCGTTTGAAGAAACTCCGTAAGTTAAATCTGTACAAAAATCAAATGAGTGCGCAATCTTTTTTCACAAAAGCTCTTTGTGGTTGTTGTAGTAATTTGGTGGTCGTTCCCAATCAAACATGCAGCTAAACTGAAAGCAACTTTGCACTCAAACTTTCTGCAACAACGGTATCAGTTGATGGGCTTGCTGCCTATCTGCTTCAATGGTACTTTATTGGCGCCTGTACCCAAGTACAGTAAAATTCCTAATTGGATAAAGTTCAGTGACAATCTTGCTATACATTAGGCACAATTGTACTAAATATGAGTGCAAGATAGTGACCACTCGGAAACACCTCCGAGGGCGTGGGAGATCAGTCCCAAGCCAGCTCGCCTGCATCCATCTACGCCATCTTGAAGGCTGCTTGCAGATTAACAACTAAATGGGTGCTGACCCCCCCCCCCCCCCCCATTCACCACAATTTTTCCCATATTTACATTGATTCCAAGAATCTCTTGATTCTTAGCCCTATGTAGCATCAGGTGTATAACTTTTTCACTCCTAATTAATATACAGATGTAACTCTGTCACTCTCCAAAGGCATTCTAGTCCTGGTTCAGGCAATATTAACAAGTGCAGCTTCTCCATCCATGCAAGGTTGAAGCCTGTATAACCTAATTTGAGGCATAAAAATGTTCTGATCTCTCCTTTCTCATTAGTATTTACCTAACTTTTACAGTGACGCTAGGATGAAGCTTCATTCTGTTCGTTAAATGTAGTTGGCAAGGGATTAAAATTTAGGCAAAGTTGAAAAGCTGGACTCTATTCAATGTTGTGGGTCTTGTACTATTTGTCCCTGCTAGTGTCAGGTTTTTAAATTCTGCTGCTGCATAAAAAAACAATTCAAACATATTGAATGTCAATTATTGTACACCTCAACCTCTTCATCTGCAGATTTATAATGGGAATTAATATTTCACTAGAACATGAATAAACAAATAAAATCTAGTGTGCAGAATACATGGGACGGCAAGCTGATTGAATTCCAAACTCAGTAGCTCTCTGTAACAAGGTGTACATTGTAGCAGAACGGTCACTGTGACCAATGCATTTTATTGGAGCTAGAATAGAAAGGCTCGATTTGTTAGGTCGAGATATGCAAGTGTTTACATGCTATTCAGTGTTATGTAGCAGACAACATTCTCAGAGGGTAAAGTGTTCAAAATCTGGGGAAATAATCTGAATATTGAATATTCCTAAATGTTCTGCATCAAACCTAGTTGGAATCTTCTTTATGTTTGGAAAAAGCAATGCTTTGAAGTCCTCAAATCAAGTAAAATCTTCCTGGCATCGATTTCCAATGAAGTAGTGAAGCAGCACAAGTGAGCAAACGTGCTCAATTCTTTTAGGAATGAATTTAAGTGAAATAAAACAGTAAAATTACAACTTCTTAAACTGAAAATGTAAGACAGTGGGGGTCTATGGAAGCAGAGATACTGCTGTGATTTTAAATTTTGAAATTTCAGCAATCCAGTCGCAACATAAATTTAAAAATCCTAAAGGTAAACTGTTTTTTTTAATTTTGTTACAATAGATTTGGTATTGAGATTTGTAATGTTGGTATGCAAGCTAGGTAGTGATAATTGGATTGGATGCTACCCTGAAACCTCAATTGTACAGTCTAGACTAAACTGCTTACCCAATTAAATGATTGAATATTAATCTATTTTTTTTCACTCCCCAGGGCTATTTCCTTTGAACAGGCTTTGCTATACTCGTGTCCTGATAAAAACAAGGTTAATTTCAATCCCACTGGCTCTGCCTTCTGCCCAGTCCATATCCTTAAGCCTCTCTTACCAACTGTTGACTTGATACTGAGGCACTTACCAGCATCTATTTCTACGACCTCTTCCAGCGCAGGGGTATCTTCGAGCACTTTGACTTCTTGCCAGTCTACAACTCAGGTCTCATTCCAGCAACCAATGGAGAATTCAGGGACCACAGACTTTGCTGAGCTTTCTAATGAACAACCTCTACAGTTTGATTCTTGGAAACTTGTTCAGACAGAAGAAGGTGCCTTTTTTCAGAGCTCATTAATAATTTAATCTTGTAAATCTGTAAAAGATAATAGCTGACTGGAACTTTACACCCAACAAAAGTTTGATTAAATACTAGAGATTGTGGCTGTGTTAGCTGTTGATGCATTGTTTTCTGACTGCAAGTTTAAGTTTCATATGTTAACAAGCCAATAGTGGAAATTTGGACAAAGCATCATTGAAACTTGTCTGTAAATGTTTATGCTGAAAGCAGTTAATTCATTAACAAGGCACCAAATATCTGCTTGTGTGAATACAAATTCTTGGCATATATACATTATGTACGTTGGAGTGTATGGTGACAAATTTGGAGATGCCTGCTGGTCTTATCCTGCACCTTTTAAATGACATTAGTACATTTTTCTCCTTGGTCAAAGGTGAAATGTTGCCGGTGCTGTCACAGTGAGCCCCACAAGTTTAAGCTGAGGAAAAGTATAAAGTCATAGGACATTCTAATTGTTGGCCACTATCTGGTAATTTTGATGGAGTACTTTTTCAGTCAGCTTTTAATCTTGTATTATACCTTGTGTGCAAGACTGCTCCAGTATTTAGAAAATAAAATTGTTTATATATTGAAAGATGCACATTGGAACCTTTTTTCCTTGGGTAACCTTGCTCTATACGGAAAGCATTCGGTTTGCATTTTTTATGAAGTGTAGGGCACTGCAGTTGTTTTAAAGGCTATAAAATATAGTCTGAGTATAATCGATGCACAAAGACCACTTGACTGAACAATTGAACAGTGAAATACTGGAACAGTGAGTGAACTCTAGCAGTGAGTACATATTTCCTGTCAATCACACACTTGTATAAACTCAACAAAGAAAGTGAACTGAATGATGTTTGAACTGCTTCGAAGCTTTATTATTATCTCTACATAGATAAAGGCATAATGGCACAACTTAAGGCCACTGATAGGGATGTCACAGGGGAATTGAAATTTGTTTATTCAATATTGAACAAAATGATCACTTCCAATTACTTTTAATTGAGACTGAAAATGAATTGCCACAATGATCTGACTTGCTGTGAAGGAGTAGAAGGGTATTTTAAAATCGACTAAGTCAATCAAGGTAACAATTGAAATATTGAGAATTGATAAATTAACTGTGTAGAAAGTGATTAGACTAATTAAAAATTAAGTTAAACAATTTCTTACATAGGATTGGATTTGAAGTTACACTGAACTAGTATAAGATTAAGTCTGTTGACCCAAGTATTTTGGTGTGTATTAAACTTTGCTATTGTGTTTTACACAGCAGAATACACTTACTATCCACTCTTTTATACTTCAAATTTCTCTAGTTTGCTCTGGGTTGGAGTTTGCCTCTGCCTTGGGTAGGATTTTTTTTCCCAGTTAACAATTCTAAATGTATCCATTGAGATGTTAATTTGTCATGAAATTCTATTTTTGAATAACAAAGGAATTTCTCTACAATAGTATTAAAATATTTGAAGCCGCATACGTCTATGAATTCAATGAAAATACTTCCATGCTACTATTTAGAACCAGGCATTGAAAGTAATGGCTTAATTCAACAATTTGATTGCACCATCTTGCAAATATTGCAGAAGCTTTGTTGAGGCAGGGTGGGAAGAGAAGGGGCAAATCGGTGAACACAAGGTCTATTTGCACCAGTTATGTTTGACAGTAATTGTATTTGAATTTACTTTCTCATTATCACTGTTTTAAATGCGTTTTATACTGAATTGCATTTTTAATTTTACTTCTAATATAAATCCGGGCTTAAATATACAGATGTAGTTTTTTTCGATATTTATTTAAACAGTTGATGTACCCATTTAAAGGGCTAGTTTCATTTAAGGTCTAACTTTGGTATTTAAAAAAAAAAAAGAAACCTAGCTTAAAAGCAAAGTGTACAAATTAAATTTAAAAAACTGCTTAAATCCTCTGCATTCCAGTTTAATTTACAGGTATATTCTGATACAGAGCCTGTGAAAATAAGAGCAACAGCTTTTCAACTCTTGGTGTCTCAATCTGAAGATTGTGTGGTTAATTCTGGGTTCTGGGACAAATTTAGAATGGATTGCCCAAAGGAATTGTCATGAGCATGGACAATGTGTTTGCATTTTGGGTTTGGCAACCTTCTGTTTCTCTTCCATCGCCACGATGAAACTAGACTGCAATATAGGTCTAATGATCTTCAAAACTGCTTTGAAAGAGGCTTGGTACACTGGATAATGCAGTGCAATTATTAACTCTGTACTTGGAGCTGTATTCTTACCTGTATATTACTCAGTGGTCTTTCTACCACCACAATCCTGACTTTCACAATTCAGATTTTGTAATATGCCATTCTTTACCATTTAAGGAGACTGTCAGTGTAAAACAGTCCTGTAATAATGGTAAGAGTGTGAAATGTAATTATCCTTGCAGTGAAGGAAATATCTGGATAGTTATTTTTGGGGGTTTTGAAATTTATCTTGTGTGTTTAGCTCTGTCTGCACAGGCGAAAGTAAAATATTGTGTAACTTAAATATAGTTCTGTCTACACATGCCATTCATGTTCCATTTTAATTATTATGTAGCCTTATGTGCCCTGATGCTATATTGTTCCTACGTAACAGCTACAAAAGAAACTGGTTTGAACAGATTTCAAAGTTTATTGATGGAAATAATTGGGTGGTAGGATTTGTGTCTGCTGAAATGGTGAGAAAATATCTTGGTGTTTGTTTTGTTACAGGGCTTGGATTCAGCTTAGCAACACCTCTGTAAACAGTTTTTTGTGGTTGTTGTGTTGGGCCTACTGTCTTTAATTCATTTAATAAGTTGTGTGCCGTTTAAAGGTCAGTATTTGCTGCCTATCTCGCTACTCGGTGGGACGCTGTTGCCTTGCATTGCTGCAAACAGTGTTTGGAATTTAGCTTGAGTAAAGCTATCAAGGGAGTTCCAGGATGATTGAGGAATAGGATTTACTTCCCAAGTTCCTCAACATTAAAAAGATATTTATCCAGAAACATTTGTACTGTAGTCAATGAGATAGTATCTCCATTAAGGCAGTTCTCTCTATTTTCCCCACTGTTATTTTTGGACATTGGGTTGGTAATGACCCTCCCAAGTTGATATTTTAAAATGTTGCAGATTTGTAGTAAAGTGAGACTTTGAATCTGGACTGGTGAAAGTTTGAGTAAATTGCTTAGCAGCTACTAGGATGTGGGCAAACATGCCTTTGGGGCATCAGCACCTTCTGGTGGTAGAAATTCAGTACTGTAGCAGTGTTACATGGACCTCCAGTTTTTGAAGCCAAGTCTTTGACAGCTGCAAACGTAGAAAACTATTTTCTCTCTCCTTGCTTTAATCTCGAATTACACTTAATTTTGATTTAGTTTACAGCTGACTTTAAAATCTGAATCTGATCACTTGCTGTTTTGCCCCTCTTAGGGGGAGGGGTGAAACCTTGCAAATATCTCTACATATACTTTCCAAGGGAATTGAGCAGTTACATTTTTCAAAGCAATTATCTGTATGATGCTTGTAAATAGCTCATTTGAATGAAGTATATAAAGCCAGGCATTGTGACTCTGCCATCAAAACACTACCTTTTTCCTTCTGTTATATGTTGTTGAAATGTCTATCCACATTAGGAAACAAAGTAAGAATATCTAAAGAATTCTAATTGTGTTGTGTTTTCTATTGTATATTTGTTGATCAGAATAACCTGTTAGGATGATGGCAGATAACTAATACCACATGAATGTTTACGAGTGAAGGAAATTGCTGGCCAAATTGGTTAATGAAACACCAGATTTATATTGAAAGGATTGAATTGGCCTGGAAGCAAATCTTTGTAGAATTTATTTTGTTTTATTGACACTATTGAGGGTTTGGTTGACATTGTACATATGTTTCAAACATTAAGCTTGGACAAATGTATACCACATGAGCTTGTGGATTTGTGTGTGTTTTTTTAAGTAGGTTCAGTTTCAGAAAATACCAATAAAAGTGCCAATTTCCACTGCAGACACCTTTGTGTTGTACATAAAGGAGATTATGAACTCTGGTGTAACACTTTAATTACTTGGTATCGCTGAATGAAAATAAAATCGTGTACTGATCATTATAGCCATACATAGAAGCAAAACAGTCCAGCATTCCCCCTTTAATGTGGACTTTTGCATAGTTATTTGATCGACTAACCTGCCTGAAAATTTTGCGCAATCAACCAAAACTAGTTTATACTGTGCATCTGAACTTATTAACACTCCAGTGAAAAGCCTTAGAATGTTTATACATAAAACATGCTGCTGAGGCAGAGGTATACATGAGGCATAGGTATCCTACCTATGACCAAATTTCTGGGTTCTCATCTTCAACGGCAAGCCCACCATTCTATGCAAGTAGTAGGGGGAAAGATCCATTGTTGAACATGCTGTACATTTTGAGCTACATGGTCTGGGGGTGATCTGTTCTATATTATATGCAGTCTTTTCCTTTTGGGTTGCATCCTTTGTCCTTCCACTTGCGTTTGAGCAGTTGCCTGATTGCCAGTATGTTAAGCAACAAATGTTTCCAACAGTCTACAGTGCTACTAAATGGTAGATTCGAGTCATAGTGATGCAGTGTGGAAACAGGCTCTTCAGCCCAATTTGCCCACAATGTCCCAGCCACATTAGTCCCACTTGCTTGTGCTTGATCCATATCCCTCCAAACCTGTCGTATCCATGTACTTGTCTGTTTCTTAAATGATGGGATAGTCCCAGCCTCAACTACCTCCTCTAGCAGCTTGTTCCATACACCCACCACCCTTTGTGTGAAAAGGTTACCCCCTGGATTTCTATTAAATCTTTTTCCCCACACCTTGAACGTATGGCCTATGGTCCTCTATTTCCCCTACTCTGGGCAAGAGATTCTGTGCATCTACCCGATCTATTTCTCTCATGATTTTGTACACCTCTATAAAATCACCCCTCATTCTCCTGCGCTCATTGGAATAGAGACCCAGCCTACTCAACCTCTCCCTATATCTCTCTCCCTTTATCTCTCACCCTCTTGTCCTGGCAATATCCTCGTAAATCTTTTCTGAACACTTTCAAGTTTGACTATCTTTCCTATAACATGGTGTCCAGAACTGAACATAATATTCTAAATGCAGTCTCCCCAACGTCTTTTACAACTGTAACATGACCTCCCAACTTCTATACTCTATACTCTAACTGATGGCCAAAGTGCCAAAAGCCTTTTTGACTTGCAAGTCGACCTTCAAGGAACCATGCACCTGTACTCTTAGATCCTTCTGCTCTACAAAACTACTCGGAGTCCTACCATTTACTGTGTAGGTCTTGCCCTTGTTTGACATCCCAAAATGCAACATCTTACACTTTGTATTAAATTCCATCAACCATCCCTCTGCCCACCTGGCCAATCGATCCAGATCCTGCTGCAATCTTTCACAACCATCTTCACTATCTGCAAAACCACTCACTTTTGTATCATCAGTAAACTTGCTAGTCTTACCCTATATGTTCTCATCCAAATCATTGACTTAGATAACAAATAGTAACGGGCCCAGCACCGAACCCTGAGGCACACCACAAGTCACAGGCCTCCAGTCCTGAGAAGCAACCTTCCACCATCACTCTCTGCTTCCTTCAATGGAGCCAATTTGCTATCCATTCAGCTATCTCTCCTTGCTAACTTGATAGATTTGTCAACTTTGAACACACAGCCTTCCATTAGAGGCACAAACAGCCTACTAAACGACAGCTGTCCTTGTCTTCTTAAATACCGTCTGATTATTTCATTATTCCAGCTATAACCCTATTGCGCTATTCTTGCAAATACAATGCTATTTTTTTTCATGCATGTCAAGAATTTTGCCTAATGTTAAATTTTCACATTTAAACACATTTTTCATGTTGGATTACATTGAGAAATTTGGTAGTTCATTAAAGTTGGGTTTGGGTAGTCCATTAAAGTTGCATCTAGATGCTTTCTGTGGGGGTGGGGCGAGTGAGGAAGTAAAATGACAACGGGACTCTTGAGATGGTCCACCATTAACTGGAATGCCAGCACTTATGGCAAATGCCCAGAAACGTTCATCTATAGTACCATGGTATTGCACTTGGTAGAGCTGCTGAATTGATTCCAGAGACCCCGGATCGATCCTGAGCTTGGATGCAGTCTGTGTGCACATATTCTCCTTGTGACTGTGTGGATTTCGTCCGGGTGCTCCAATTTCCTCCCACATCCCAAAGACATGTCTGTTGGTAGGTCTCTGAATTGTTCATGTGTAGAGAAAGTGGGATAACCTAGAACTATTGTGAAGAGGTGATCAATAGTTGACGCGGTGGACCAAAGGCCTATGTCAATGCTGTATCTTTAAACAAAACAAAGTGGAATGCAGGTGCACCAACTACTTCAGATGTAAATTGACCCTGCGTGAATTTTACTGGAGACCGGTTAATGTTGTGTGACTTTACACGTCAACCCTTTACCAATATTCCTGTCCTTCCTAAAAGCGAGCTGCAACAAAACTCCAATCTCCTATCTAATTGTTCAGACATCCCTGGTTTGATATCGGGTGCCATTTCCAGTGCTCCGTTTAACCTGCCAGGGTCCTATTGCCAGCGCTTCATTTAAAATGACCAGGATCATTGGAAAGTTTCCTGCATTCATTTTTTCTCTTGGAAAAATATAATTTAAAAACATGATGTATTTATTGGAAAGAAAACCAAATAAATTGGAAAATTTGCCAGTTCAACACCACTGGCCTAGATGAAGAGCCTCGCTCGACCTGCAATGTCGACTGTCTTATTTACCTCCACAGATGTTGCCTGACCCATTCAGTTCCTCCAGCAGTTTATTTTTGTTCCAACTGCCGGTACAGTATTTGCAGTCTCTTGCGTGCTGAAGATGATTGGTGTTTTACAACATTACGTCAATTTCATTTCTCAAAGCACTTTGTAGATGCAAAATGTAGTTAAATTGGCTCTGCCAGTTTGAGAGAGTGCCAATAATGTATTTTCTGTAATCTTTGGGTCCTTTTTCTTACTAACAAATTCTAACATTTCAATGCATGCACATTTTCATTGGCCTTTTGCATTGAGGGGTTTTTATGCTGCCAAAATTACAAAGATGTAATGGTATGACATTTGACCACTGCTTGTTATTCAAGTTAGACAATGGCCTAGAGTCTTGCAAAATGTCTGCATTTTGGTTCTTAAGTTGGCAAAAAAGATAACAATTCTGCAGTGGAGGTGATAGTGATTTAAAGTTTTTCTGCTAATTTTAGTCACGTTTTCTCAAGTGAAAACTTAAATAACAGGCCCTCGGGTTGAGGTGTTGCTGCCTAAATCAGTTGGAGCAGGAAGAGATGGTTTGAATGACTGGTTCTTTTGACTAATATCAGTCAGCTACTTAATATTTCAAGGAAATAGCTTTCAAATTTAATTTCCATTGTCTGAGGAAATATTGCTGCAGAAGTTGAATTCTCATGATCCTAACCATGGACTGAATGGCCATCTCCTCTGCCATAAATTTGCAATAGAATGGAATATTTCATCTGGATTAAAATCCACCCCTGTTGGATGTTATCTTTTTCCCCGCTTAACCATTTCCAGCTCTCAGTTGACCACCTCCCTTCAATTACTGAGTGAGAGGCTGCAGTGTGAAACAAAATCACATGGAAACTATTGGTGGCCATACTAACTGAGTTGTGCTGATGGTTGGACTGGAGGAATAAATGGTTTAATTTAACAACCCAACATGGTTGTCAGTTACTTTGAGTACATAAATATTGTAAGTGAAATAAACGCTATTTCTAAATTTTCTCATCATGATTTTGTTCAAAGATCTCCAGTATTTTTTCCAAAAAGCACGGATAAATGTTCAAAAAAGCTTTGCTTTCAAAAAAATGTTTGGTTTCTCTTGGGCTAGTTGTATGTTTCTGGAAGCAATTTTATTTTCCAGTAGTATGTAAAACGATCTCGCTTGCCAAAAGTCTAACTTGTGACATTTGCATTTTGAAATCGAGTTACTCAGGCATTTCTATTTCTTCAATGTGGCTGCACACTTTTTGACCTCTTCTTTTGTTTTCCACCCACTCGAGCTAAACACATCTCACTGTTGAAATGAAGGCTTGCATAACTAGCCAAAGCTGAACTTCACCAGCAGCTCATAATTTCATTCCAGTTAGGGCTTTTTGGAGCAAAGGAGAAAGGTTCTTGGATCCAAGTAACTAAACTCAGAACTGCAGCTGCTCGAAATGTCAACATGGAAAATACTGCCGAAATTTGTGGATGGTAGGAAAGAGATGGAGAGATATTTGCACATGGTGAAACTACGTCAATCTGTAGGGACAGAATTGCCATTTCTGAAGGTTTTTGACCTGAATTAACAACTGGTTTCCAAGTCTCCCGATTCACTCCGCTTGCCCCTCCTGGAATCTCTTGTCGTGTATCTGCACAAGAGGTTGTTTACACTAGCCAAATAACCTTCCGGAATTTGGTTGGAAAGTTGGACACTGGATCACAGCAGAACATGCAAATCCCACACACAGTACCAGCCAGGATCAAACTTTGGTCTCTGAAGCTGTAAAGCAGCATTGCTAACTGCTGCTCTATTGCCCTAGAGATGTCTAAACATGGGTTCCAGTCCAATGGCCTTGTCCTGAAAGCTCATCAGAGGACATGGGTGTGATCAGAGCTGCATTCATTTAACATTCTATCACAGGCTTGGCCATCATGGTGAAAGTGCAAAAGCTTTGGGCAATCAATCATGCTACAGAATTAGCAAATGGTAAGATGTTTTTGGAGCCACAGTTGAAAAACAATTTGAGGATATTACTGTCATAACATCTGTCCTTATGGATGTGGCATCTATGAGCTTTTTGGTAAGATGCCCTATAAACAAGCATACGAGTAAAGTTTAATACAAGGGATATTGATAACAGGGGCTTTGGCTAAGCAAAAGACAACCGAGGATTGTTGTGCAAGATTGTTTTTAGGTCTGGAGCAAGTTAGCAGTTGTGTTCCCCAGGGATTGCTGTTCAGGCCATTATTTTTTAATCTGGCCTTGACCTGATTGCAAATCGCAATTTCTAAATCTCTAGATACAAAACTTGGCAATGTTATGAACTAGGAAGTGGACAGTGATGGACGTGCATGATAAACAGACGTGGGGTGGGTACATTTCTGAGAAATCTAATTTAATGCAAAAGGTGTGAAGTGATGCATTTGTTAAGGAGAAGGAAAAGCAGTGGCATAGAGTATATTTTTCATATTTCAGATACAGCGCGGAAACAGGCCTTTTCGGCCCACCAAGTCCGCACCGCCCAGTGATCCCCGCACACCAACACTATCCTAAACACACTAGGGACAATTTTTACATTTACCCAGTCAATTAACCTACATACCTGTACGTCTTTGGAAGTATGCAGAAGCCGAGGGAGATGTGTGTTATCTACACAAATCACTGAAAGCGACTGGGCAGGTTGAGAAAGCTATAAGAAAAATATTCTATTTTTTTATGAACTGAAGCATAGAGTATAAAAACAGGATATTTTGCTGGGCCTTTTATAAAACACTGGAGTGTTGCCCTCTTAACTGGAGTCTTCAGTTCAGGCATGATCTTGTTTTTGAGGGTCCAGAAAAGATTTGTGCGACCATTTCCTGGGAATGGAAGTACAGTTACACGAGTGGATCAGAGAGACTGGGTCGTGGAAAAGAGAAGACTTGGGTGGGTGACAAAGATATGATAGGAATAAATATAAAATAATTAACAGTGTGAATAATGGGAGACCATTCCCTTTGCTGCAGAGATTGAGGATCAGAGATGACAAGTATAAACCAAAGGGGGATAGAATTTTGAGTGGCATGTTAAAAAAATCTCCAATAATGTTTACCACGGTTACAACCCACATTAGATGGACAGGAAATGCTAGAGAGCCTCAGCAGGTCCAGCAACATCTGCAGGAATACACAATTTGTTTGTTTCCAGTAAAAATCTTCTGCTCCTATAAAAAGGCTTACACCTTGAACACTAATACTTGTGTTTTCTGGATGAATGCTATCCACCTGACTAACTGTGTCAATGATTTTCTGAATCTTTATCAGATTTCCAGCACCTTATAGTATCACAGACAGTGACCACTGTTACAACATCTCAGTGTTAAACAAGTGAAATCCAAAAATGATGTTTGCACTGATCTTCCACTGTCCTGCCCCAGGTCTATGATACCCTCTCCTAGCTGTTCGCCTTTTACTGCTGGCATTTCATGATCACCTCTCCCACCAGTCCAAAAAAAAAACAGGCTTAATTTTTGAATGGGTGATCAATGGTTGGCGTGAACTTGGTGGGCCGAATGGCCTATTTCCATGCTGTATCTCTAAACTAAAGATAATCACACCAAAGATAGACACAAAATGCTGAAGATAGCTTCATTCAACTAGAGAGCTGTGGATTCTGAGGTGACTGTTCTATTTGAGATCTGCAGCATCTACCACGGAGAGGGCAGGTGGTGTTTTTTTTTTACCAGATGGGTGATTGGGTTGTTAGGCACAGACTGCTGCTTCTGCACTTTGCACCTGACCTCCATGTTATGTTGATGCGTGTGTCCTGCCAATGATCTGGAGATAAGTCATAAACATTATCTTTCTGCACAAATGGTGCCTGAGCTGCTGAGCATTGACAATATTTCCTGTTATTTCAGATTCCCAGCATCTGTTTTACTTTTTGATTACATTAAGCACTGAGGTTACAGTCAGATCATTTGTGGTCAATATCATGTTGGGGGGGGAGCAGATTTGAGGGGCTCCTGCTCTGAATTCACAAGTGCTTAATTTTTTAATTTGTGCTTAATTTTAACGTTTTACCCCCCCCCCCCCCCCCCCCACAAAAAAAAACCCGTCTTTGTGTTCAAATGTTACATGTTAGCAACAGCAGCATACAAATTATAAATAAATGATTATGACTGTGTAGACAATATTTTCAGTTAAAGGAAAAATCTTTAATAAAATCTATAAAAGGGTTCCAGGTCAGAACAAAGTTTCCGCGGGGCTTGCACCGTTTATACCTGATCTTTTCCAGGGGTAAAAAGAAGAGCACCTCCTTTAACCACTGCAAAAAGGATGGAGCTTTTTTAGACTTCCAGTTAAAAAGATTAAGCCTGCGAGCATGCGATGATGCAAATGCTAAAACATTTGCTTGGAAATTTGTAAGCTTACAGTTTGGGGGTGGTATTCCAAAGATAGCTGTGTACAAATCAGGATTTATAGTCTGCAGATATGGGAGAATACCTCAAATATATTTCCCCAGTAGCTGTTGAGGGAGGGACATGTCCAGAACTTGTGTCCTGCAGAGGCTGGGCTATGGCCACATCTAGGGCAGCCAGGATCTGTGATAGAAAAGATTCTGGCAAGTTTGTCTCTTGAATAATGAAGACGGTGAAGCACTTTAAATTGGATCAACCCATGGCGTATACACAGCGACGAGGTATGTATACGAATTAAGCTCTCTCGCCACGCCTCATCAGAAAGCTCCACACCCAGGTCCCTCTCCCATGCCCTTTTTGTTTTGTCCCAGGTTATCTGTTTTAATTCCTGTATTAATGTGTAAATTGTTGAAACACGTTTCCTGTCAAAGGGGTCCAGCTCCAGAATAGTGTTTAATTGGCTCTTAGTGGACAGATGAGGAAATGAGAGAAACACTGTTTTAGCAAAGCTACGTATTTGAAGATACCTAAAGAAATGAGATCTGGGTATATTATGGTTTTCAGCAAGCGTTTCAAAGGAAGTGAATGCTCCGTCAGTAAACAAGTCAAAAAATATACCAGTCCATTCCTCTGCCAATATGAAAATGCAGTGTCCAGCATGGAGGGTGTAAAACATTGATTATTTGCCACCGGAAAAAGCCTGCTGATACCTTTTAATCCAAAATATTTCCTGAACTGTAGCCATATTTTAAGCAATGTTTTAACCACCGGGTTTGTCATTTGTATTTTACGATTATAAGGTAGCGAGCAGGTAATTATAGGTAGATCAGATAAGAGTTCCGTCTGTGCCCTGTTTACTCTTATATGCATATGTCCAATGTAAAAGTTTTACAATATTTGCAGCCCAGTAGTAATAAATAAAGTTAGGCAAGCCTAGACCACCCGCCTTCTTAGGAACTTCCATGTATATTTTCTTCATCCTGGGATTTGAATTGTTCCAAATAAATGATGAGATTAGTCTATCTAATTGCTGAAAAGTTGTCCTGGGTATAAATATGGGGATCATTTGAAAAAGATAAAGAAATCTAGGTAAAACCATAATTTTAACGATATTGATGCAGCCTACTAATGAGTGGTAGTGTTGACCACTTTTTGAAGTCCTGTATTGTTCGTTCTAATAATGATTTAAAGTTATGGCTGTATAAACCTCCCATAGTATGGGTAACTTTAATTCCCAGATAAGTTAATACATTTTTCTCAAGTTTAAATGGGAAGCTGGAGTAGTCACCGTCAGTGTGATTGATTGGGAACAGCAAGCTCTTTGAGTAATTTATCTTATAACCTGACAGGCGGCCAAAAATCTCTAATATATGCAATAGCTTTGGTATGGAATGCAGATCGTCCGCATACAGCGATACTTTATGAGATTTACCACCTCGAAAGATACCTCTGATACCATCTTCTGTCCTAAAAGCTATAGCAAGTGGTTCTATTGCCAAATCAAATAAGTAGGGAGAGAGGCTGCAGCCTTGTCTGCAGCCCCTGTGGAGCTGGGAGTAATCAGAGATTATATTGTTGGTCCGCATAGCTGCCATTGGCGCATAATATAATATTTTAATCCATAACAAGAATGATGGGCCGAAGCCAAATCATTTGAGAACAACAAACAAATATTGCCATTCGACACAGTCGAATGCCTTCTCGGCGTCTAAAGAAATAATTACTTCTGATTGTTCTATGGTGTGAGGTGTATACAATACATTAAGTAGGCGCCGCATGTTATAGAACGACTGCCTGCCCGGTATAAATCCAGTTTGGTCAGGGTTAATAACTTTGAAAACTACTGTTTCAAGACGGGTGGCTAAAATTTTTGAGAGGATTTTATAATCACAATTCAACAAGCTTGTAGGGCGGTATGAACCACTCAATAGTATCATATCATATCATATATATACAGCCGGAAACAGGCCTTTTCGGCCCTCCAAGTCCGTGCCGCCCAGCGATCCCCGCACGGACTGCGACATTGTTTGAGGTAGTTTCTGTTGGCTAAAAATTTCCTGATACAACAATTTAAGTGTTGGAGCCAGTTTGATTGCAAATTCTTTGTATATTTCAATTGGGAAACCGTCTGGTCACGTGTGCTTAATTTAAAACATTTTCATAAAAAGTGAATATTATCAATTGGTGCTGATTTACCTTTGTAAAAATTATGCAATATTTATGACCTCCGTCTATGCTTTTCTAATGATAAGAATATATAAAAGGAACATTAGCAAGTGTGAGCGATTCCGTTTCTCAAGCTTGGCCAGTTATTCACATAGATTTTGGTTTATCAGATCTTCAATTCCCTTTGCTCATTTTGGTTCTCCAGTTATTTTCTTGCCTAAAAAAAAAACTTATTTCTATTTGAATTTTGTTTTGTAGATCTAACTTCAGCATTTGTTTCGTTAGAGTTCTAGATCCTTTTTTAAATTGATTTTTTAAGAGTTTTAAACTGATTGTCACCAAAGCTTGGTCTTAGTTTAAGTTGTTTCCTTTGGAGTTTTGCATTTAAAAGGCAATTGTGTAGGAAGGAACTGCAGAGGCTAGTTTACACTGACGATAGACACAAAAGCTGGAGTAACTCAGTGGGACAGGCAGCATCTCTGTCCAAGAGATGTCCAAGCGGTTCAATTGTAATCATTCTGCTGCCTGGATAGCATGCAACAAAAGCTTTTCACTGTACCTCAGTACACGTGATGATAAACTAAACTAAACTGAAGAAGACCCTTGGACAGTTACATGGATGAGAAAGGTGTAGAGGGATAATGGACAAAATGTGACCAGATTAGATAGGGCATCTTGGTCAGCATGGACAAGTTGGGCCGGAGGGCCTGTTTCTGTACTGTAGGACTCTATGACCACATTTGTCATTCTTTGCTGCCCACATTGCTGGTCCTGCTTTAAAATACGTGAACCCTGGAGCCTGTCCCCTTTTAAGACGCGCGTTCCCTGGGCCGGTCCCGCTTTAAGACGCGCGTTCCCGCTTTAAGACGCGCGTTCCCGCGGGCCGGTCCCGCTTTAAGACGCGCGTTCCCGCTTTAAGACGCGCGTTCCCTGGGCCGGTCCCGCTTTAAGACGCGCGTTCCCGCGGTGTCGGTCCCGCTTTAAGACGCGCGTTCCCGCGGGCCGGTCTAGCTTTAAGACGCGCGTTCCCGCGTGCCGGTCCCGCTTTAAGACGCGCGCGGCCGGGTGGCGGAGCCCGAGTTCGGGGTGAGTGGAGGGTCCGGGGTCTGCGGGGCCCGGGGATGATGTCGGGGTTGGCGGGGTGCGTTGGAGGGAGAGAGTGAGGGAGAGGACGGGAGCGGCCGGGCCTGGCGCGGCGCCGCCAGCTGTACCGGGGCGGCCATGACTTGCACCTGGAGCCCGGGCCTACCTCAGGCTCAGGCCCAGCCTGGGCCCAGGCACCGGTCTCTGCCCATCGGTTTAGTTTATTGTCGTGTGTACCGAGGTACAGTTTAAAGCTTAGCTGCTCATCCCCAGCGCCCTGGCTGGGCATCTGTCTCCGTCTTGTATCCACCCTTTGCTGCTGGCACATCCCCTGCCCTGTGTCTGTCTGTGTGTGATATGACCAAAACACTCCCCAGTGTGGCCTCAGGCTCAGACTAGTACCGTCAGAGTACTCAGTACCAAGAGAGAGTTAGATTTAGCTCTGACTGTGAGGGCTAAAGGAATCAAGGGATATGGGGAAAGGCAGGAACAGGGTTCTGAGTTTACATGATCAGCCATGTCCATGATCATATTGAATGGCGGTGCTGGCTCGAAGGGCCGAAAGGGCCACTCCTGCACCTATTTTATGTTATATGTCTCTTTGTTATAAAAATGTAAGAAGGAACTGCAGATGATGGTTTACATCGAAGATAGACACACATAGGTTTAAGGTGAAGGGGACAAGATTTAACAGGAATCTGAGGGGTCACTTTTTCACACGAAGGGTGATGGGTGTATGGAACAAGCTGCCAGAGGAGGTAGTTGAGTCTGGGACTGTCCCAACATTTAAGAAATAGTTAGACAGGTACATGGATAGGACAGGTTTATAGACAATAGACAATAGGTGCAGGAGTAGGCCATTCAGCCCTTCGAGCCAGCACCGCCATTCAATGCGATCATGGCTGATCACTCTCAACCAGTACCCCGTTCCTGCCTTCTCCCCATACCCCCTCACTCCGCTATCCTTAAGAGCTCTATCCAGCTCTCTCTTGAAAGCATCCAACGAACTGGCCTCCACTGCCTTCTGAGGCAGAGAATTCCACACCTTCACCACTCTCTGACTGAAAAAGTTCTTCCTCATCTCCGTTCTAAATGGCCTACCCCTTATTCTTAAACTGTGGCCCCTTGTTCTGGTTTGGAGGGATATGGACCAAACGCAAGTAGGTGGGACAAGTGGAGCTAGGACATGCAGGCCGGTGTGGGCATGTTGGGCCGAAGGGCCTGTTTCCACACTGTATCACTCTGACTCTAAAATGCTGGAGTAACTCAGAGAAACAGGCAGCATCTCTGGAGATAAAGAATGGGTGACGTTTTGGGTCGAGAAACTTCCACAGATGGGTCTCGACCCAAAATGTCACCCATTCTTCTCTAGAGATGCTGCCTGACCCGCTGAGTTACTCCAACATTTTGTGTCTATCTTTATAAATATTTTCTGTTTCCAAGATGGGAAGAGTGCATAACGTTGTGTCTGTCAATGGCCACAAGTGTGCCAAGGGATTTGGAATTAGAGGACAACTGGGTTGGACCCTCGACACACATTGCCATCAATTGACTTTCATTGCGAGAGGATTTGAGTTTAGGAGCATTAATTGCGGGAGGATTTGAGTTTAGGAGCAAGGAGGTCCTAATGCAGTTGTACAGGGCCCTGGTGAGACTGCAACTTGAGTATTATGTGCAATTTTAGTCTCCTAATTTGAGGAAGGACATTATTGCATTAGTGCAGCTTAGGTTCACCAGGTTAATTCCCGGGATGGCGGGACTGACATATGAAAGAATGGGCCGACCGGGCTTGTATTCACTGGAATTTAGAAAGATGAGAGGGGATCTTATAGAAACATATAAAATTCTTAATGGATTGGACAGGCTAGATGCAGGAAAAATGCTCCTGATCATCATCATCATCATCATCATCATCATCATCATATATATACAACGCGGAAACAGGCCTTTTCGGCCCACCAAGTCCGTGCCGCCCAGCGATCCCCGTACATTAACACTATCCCACACACACTAGGAACAATTTTTACATTTACCCAGCCAATTAACCTACATACCTGTACGTCTTTGGAGTGTGGGAGGAAACCGAAGATCTCGGAGAAAACCCACGCAGGTCACGGGGAGAACGTACAAACTCCTTACAGTACAGCACTCGTAGTCAGGATCGAACCTGAGTCTCCGGCGCTGCATTCGCTGTAAAGCAGCAACTCTACCGCTGTGCTACCGTGCCGTGGAGTTGGGGACTCCAGAACCAGGGGTCACAGTTTAAGAATAAGGGGTAGGCCATTTAGGACTGAGATGAGGAAAAACTTCTTCACCCAGAGAGTTGTGAATCTGTGGAATTCTCTGCCACAGAAGGCAGTGGAGGCCAATTCACTGGATGTTTCCAAGAGAGAGTTAGATTTAGCTCTTGGGGCTAACGGAATCAAGGGATGTGGGGAAAAAGCAGGAGATGGGTACTGATTTTAGATGATCAGCCATGATCATATTGAATGGCGGTGCTGGCTTAATGGGCCGAATGGCCTACTCCTGCACCTATTTTTCTATGTTTCTAAAGTTAGAGGACAGGGAACCTTTGCAACCTGATGTGCAATGTTATGATTTTGGGTTGCTAAAATCTCCCAGTGAAATTCACACAGGATCTTCCTCCAGTGTCCCCATGGTAGTGTAAGTATCCTATTCATTAGAACGTTGAACAGTACAGCACAGGAAGAAGCCCTGTGGCCCACAATATCTGTGCTGCACATGATACCAAGTTAAACTCATCTCTGCCAGTGTATGATCCATATCCGTCCATTCTCTGCATATCCACGTGCCTATTTAAAAATATCTAAAATGCTGCTATCTGATTTTCTTCCACCATCAACCACCTCTGACAGCAGGTTTGCCATCGCACCTTAAAGCTATTCCCTATAGTCTTTGATATTTCCACACTTGGAGAAAAAAGTTCTGACTGTCTATTCTATCTATGCCTCCCATCATTTTACAAACTTCTATCGGGTATCTTCTCAGCCTCCGATGTCCAGAGAAAACAAATCTATCCATTGGTAAAAATTGGGTCCATTAGCTTCAATCATAAAACCACAAACTTATTGACACAAATTCAACTTGCATGATAATACACTCTTACTTTGCTGTAGAAATAAAGAACCGCAGATGCTGGTTAATACACAAAAGGACACAAAGCGCTGGAGTAACTCAGCAGGTCAGGCTGCATTCCTGGGGAACATAGATAGGTGATGTTTCAGGTCGAAACCCTTCTTCAGACTGGGGGTGCAGTCTGAACACTCGCATATATGTATCCTATCCTGTACTTTAAACAAGACATCTGGTCAGGTTCTGTGCTGGCAACCTGACATAAACACTTTTTTTCTCGGCTGCTATGTGTACATTGATGTACTGAGTCAGAATGGAGAGAGGGTCACAGCCGTGTGTACTGGAGGTTGAAGGGAGACCTGATACAAGTATATAAAATTAGGCTTACATAAGATAGACAGTCAGAACCTTTTTTCCCAGGATGGGAAAAAAAGGCTAGAGCACATAGCTTTAAGGTGAAGGTCAAATTTTCAAAAAGATGTATGGGCAAGCTTTTGTAAAACAGAATACTGGGTGCCTGGTATGTGCTTGCAGGAATGGTGGTGGAGGCAGAAATGACAGATATGATAGTGAAATTTTATATGGCTTTTAGATAGGCACATGGATATTCAGAGAATGGAGGGATATGGATCATGTGCAGGCAGAGGAGATTAGTTTAACTTGGTATCTTGTTTGAGATTGATATTAGAGGCTGAAGTGCCTGTTCTTGTGCTGTACTGTTATGTAGGAGGAAACTGCAGATGCTGGTTTACACCGAAGGTAGACACAAAATGTTGGAGTAACTCAGTGGGACAGACAGCATCTCTGGATAGAAGGAGAGGGTGATGTTTTGGGTCGAGACCATTCTCCAGACTTTAAAGAAGGGTCTCGACCCGAAACGTCTCCCATTCCTTCTCTCCAGAAATGCTGCCTATCCCGCTGAGTTACGCCAGCATTTTATGTCTGTAATGTTCAATGGTTTGTGTGTTTGGAGGCTACTCAGCATTGAGCTCGGAACCATATTCCAACCAACCTAGAGAGTGCAGTTGTGTTGCCAGTGCCTGGTTCCTATGGTCTTTCTCATCCCCCACTGATGGATGTGATAGAAGCTCCTGTCCCCTCCCCTTTGGCTGCACAGTTCACTCTCATCCACAAGTTTCTCAATGGTACCAGGCTCATAGGGCATTGGGCTCGAAGGCTACCTCTCCACACTGAGGCATTGGGCACGTTCTGGTTGGCAATGCTAGATTTATGCCAGGTCCTTGCCACAACACCTCTGTCCATAATGTTCATAAATGACTACTTTTACAGAGCTGGTTCTGTTAGCATTCTTCTTCCCCTTTGTGCTCTCTGCCTTCCTGCTTGAAGGTTGTCTCTGTTGCATCACTTTTGGTGCAAGGGTGTGGATGCTGTACTCCCCAATGCATTGGAAGTTGCACTCCACCATTGTTTTGAGCAGAGCTATAACATCGCACACTGCTTGGACCACAGCCGCAGTGAATAAAGCTCAGCTGCATTACAGATTGTACCAAAATAACACCAGAACATAATATGTAGTGCAAAGCCAAACAAATAACAAATAACAAAGCAAACGCTCGAGAAAATAGATGCAAATAGATGATTTTAACAAAAGCAAGAAGATAGAAAGTAATAAAAGCTGAAAATATTGGAAATACTCCACAAGTCAGGCAATGTGGAGAGGGAAACTGGATTAATTTGTCAGGTCAGTAACCAGTTATCATCAAGAGTCAAGAGTGTTTGATTGTCATCTGTCCCAGTCAGAACAATGAAATTCTTACTTGCTGCAGCACAACAGAATATGTAAACCTAGTACTCTGTAAATAATAATAATAGTCAATTGTAGTTCAGAGCTTATTTGTGGTTGTAGTGTTTAATAGCCTGATGGCTGTTGGGAATAAGCTGTTCCTGAACCTGGATATTACAGTTTTCAGGCTCGTGTACCTTCTTCCCGATGGCAGTGGTGAAATGAGTGTGTGGCCAGGATGGTGTGGGTCTCTGATGATGCTGGCTGCCTTTTTTTGAGGCAGCGACTCCGATAAATCCCTTTGATGGTGGGGAAGTCAGAGCCGTGATGGACTGGGCAGTGTTCACAACTTTTTGCAGTCTTTTCCGCTCCTGGACGTCAAGTTGCTGAACCAGGTGTGATGCAACCAGTCAATATGCTCTTTACTGTACACCTGTAGAAGTTCAAGAGAATCCTCTCTGACATACCGAATCTCCTTAATCTCAGGAAGTAGAGGCGTTGATGTGCTTTGTTTATAATTGCATCAGTGTGCTGGGTCCAGGAAAGATCTTTGGAAATATGCACGCTCAGGAATTTGAAGATTTTGACTCTCTCCACCTGTATAAACAGGATTGTGGGTCTTCATCCTTCCTCTTCCAGTCCACAATATTGGTTTTACTGATATTGACAGCCAGGTTGTTGTGCTGGCACCATTTAGTCAATCGGTCGATCTCACTTCTATTCTCTGACTCATCACCATCTGTAATTCGTCCAACAACGATGGCGTTCTGTTGTCATCCGATGCATTATCCTCATTTCTTTTTTTCACAAACAGCTTAATCACCATGCTACCATCCATTATAAAATAGTCCTGCTACATCTGGTTGTGAATGATGATGAACAGAGGATGCTTTGCCAAGAATATCTCCCTCCATGATAACAGGACCCAGAATAGGAGTGCTGAATATAAGACATTTGTAACTAAGTTGTGCCAGAGGTTCTGTAAAGGAAAAGACTTCAGGATATCAGAAAGCACGATATTTGATACAGGTTAAACTGCTCTCGTAGCCATCGTATTTATTGCCTGGTCTAGGTGTGATTGTGGTCATTGATTACCCCAGGATATTGGCGATGGGGAGAAGAAATGAGAGTTTAAAAGAAACCAAGCTGATTTTCACATATAGATTACATAAATAATATATGGTGGCGCAGAGGTAGAGTTGCTGCCTTACCCAGGTTCGATCCTGACTACGGGTGGTGTCTGTATGGAGTTTGTACATTCTCCCCATGACCTGCATGCATTTTCTCCGAGTGCTCTGGTTTATTCCAACATTCCAAGGACATATAGTTTTGTTGGTTAATTGGCTTCGGTAAAATTGTAAATTGTCCCTAGTGTGTTTAGGATAGTGTCAGTATGTGGAGACCGCTGGTTGGCACGGACTCGGTTGGCTGAAGGGCCTATTTCCAAGCAACGTAATTGTGGAAATGGTTGAAATAACACCCATTTCATGACTACATATTTTGCCGTGTTTCTTTGAGTTATATTTCCTTGTTATACAGTCTAGGCATTTGCAGTTTGCTAATGTAATTAGACAAAGGTTTGCCCCTTGTTTACTTTGCAATAGTTGTTTCTGGAACTAGAACACAGTCCTGTTCTTTATGTGTATCCTCAATATTGCAAATGTTGAAGCAAGAATTTCTGAAGCAAGTTACTTTCTGGGAACCGATGACCCTGGCAGTGACTGATTCATCTGGAAATTTATCTGGCCTTTAGTCGCCTGATATACAATGTTTTGTTTTGGAACAATGCACTCATACACAGTTGATAAATATTCATAAACAGCTTGTATGTGTATAATGTCACATGTTTTTATCCAATATTCTTTCCTGAAATTACTTTTGGTAGTTTGCCTGTCTCCATTTTTTAAAAAGAGCTGGGTCATTTAATGTTTTCTTGTTTAACTACGAACCAAGCCTAATTTGCGTGAAAACCGCTTGATAATCTACTGGAACAGCCTGGCCTCACCTCATTTGCTCCTTCAAAACTGATGTTGAGGCTGATTTTGCAGTAACGTAGGGCGGCACGGTTGCGCAGCGGTAGAGTTGCTGCCTTACAGCGCCAGAGACTCGGGTTCGATCCTGACTACTGGTGTTGTCTGTATGGAATTTCTCTGGGTGCTCCGGTTTCCTCGCACACTCCAAAGGAGTACAGGTTTCTCACATTAATTGGTTTCGGTAAAAGTTGTAAATTGTCCCTAGTGTGTAGGATAGTGCTAGTTTACGAGGATCGCTGGTTGACATGGACTCAGTGGGCCGAAGGACCTGTTTCCGTCCGCACTGTATCTAAACAAAACTAAACTAATTGCCTATCTCTGCGTCGCACTAATTAAATCTGCAGCCTCTTGGTCTGTGGAGTTTAGTTCAATTGAGAGTTACCCCAAGTGATTGGGAGGGCTGTTTTTTTAATTATTTTACTCGGAGATATAATTAAGCTTTGGCTAGAATAGTACCAAACTACTTAAATCAATAAGATAGATACAAAAAGCTGGAGTATCTCAGTGGGACAGGTAGCATCTCTGGGGAGAAGGAATGGGTGACGGTTCAGGTCGAGACCCTTCTTCAGACTATTCTGAATAGCCTCTGGCTTTCCTCTTAATTGTGCAGTTATTGACTGAGATAAATGTGTTGCACCAGATCTAATATAAAGTAATATATATTTATAAGTGGTTTAAGGAGTTGTGTGAATTGATAATTCTGCCATTGCATTGTGGTTATTGTTAGAGCTACTGGGCTGTAGTCGTAGAAACAGGTCACTAAACCTTTTTTTGTTTAGTTTTGAGATAGAGTGCGGAAATGAGCCCTTCGGCCCATCGAGTCCACGCCGACCAGCAATCCCTGTGCACGAACACTTTCCTACACACACTAGGGACAATTTACAATTTTATCAAGCTAATCAGCCTACAAAGCTGTATAAGAAAATAACTGCAGATGCTGGTGCAAATCGAAGGTATTTATTCACAAAATGCTGGAGTAACTCAGTGGGACAGGTAGCATCTCTGGGGAGAAGGAATGGGTGACGTTTCGGGTTGAGACACTTCTTCAGACTGAAGCCTACAAAGCTATATGTCTTTGGAGTGGAGGAAACCAGAGAACCCGGGGAAAACCCACACAATCACTGGGAGAACGTACAAACAAACATACAGACAGCACTCGTAGATGGTATCAAACCTGGATCTCTGGTGCTGTAAGGCAGCAGCTTTACTGCCGTGCCATCATGCCACCCAAGTTTCTAGAATGATGAAGGGTTCCTTGAAGCAGATGCGGACAGTAGGCTGTTGAAATGAGATGTTGAAGACAGCTGTGAAGACTGCACCCCTGTGACCGGCACGCGATTTCAGAACTCTTCAGTTGAATGTTGCCTAAATTCTTTGAATTCTTTGTTCGTCTCCCACTTCCCAGTATACTTCTAGCTAATGTTCAGTTACTCGAAGAAACGTGAAGAGCTCAGGACAAAGCTGCTGTTTGAAAAAGATATTGGGGATTGCTGTGCTCATTGTTTCACTGAAACATGGCTCATCCCTGACTCGCATGACTCTGCTACACAAGCCAGGGAGTTCTCCATTTATCGTATGGGCTGTATCTAATCTTCAGGTGAGGGGAAAGGCCTGGTGTGTTCTTTATGGTCAATGCTACGTGGTGCACTGATGTGACGGTCTTTGCTCAATTCTGCTCCAATGGCCAGGAATAGCTGATCATAAAAAACATATAAGATAATTAGGGGATTGGACACATTAGAGGCAGGAAACATGTTCCTAATGTTGGGGGAGTCCAGAACAAGGGGCCACAGTTTAAGAATAAGGGGTAGGCCATTTAGAACGGAGATGAGGAAGAACTTTTTCAGTCAGAGAGTGGTGAAGGTGTGGAATTCTCTGCCTCAGAAGGCAGTGGAGGCCAGTTCGTTGGATGCTTTCAAGAGAGAGCTGGATAGAGCTCTTAAGGATAGCGGAGTGAGGGGTATGGGGAGAAGGCAGGAACGGGGTACTGATTGAGAGTGATCAGCCATGATCGCATTGAATGGCGGTGCTGGCTCAAAGGGCTGAATGGCCTACTCCTGCACCTATTGTCTATTGCCATCCCCCTTTACCCACAGAGGCAATTTACCTTGTCTATCTTGTTGGCAGTCTACATAGCCCCCCTAAGTCAACATCATGATGGACACAAAATTCTGGAGTAACTCAGCGGGTCAGGCAGCATCTCTGGAGAAGAGGAATGAATTGGTGACATTTCGGATCAAGTCCCTTCTGACTGAGAGTCAAGGGAGAGAGAAACTAGAGGTATGAAAAGGTACAGAAGCTTCAAGCTAGCACTGAATGAATTATATTTGGTTGTCAACTCTCTTGAGACAGTAAACCGTAATGGCGTATTCATCACTGGCAAATTCAATCAAGCAAATTTCAGGAATGTACTCCCAAAATATCATCTGCACGTCTTCTGGCCCTTGCCGACACTCTAGATCAGGGGCCTCCAAACCTTTCAGCATGAGGGCCACATTACATATTTGGCACATTTTTGCGGGACGTAGGAAAAAATAAAGTGTGAGTTTTATAAATTTAATAAACTCAAAAAAGTTTAGACTAAGTTACATTAGATTAGATTACGAAAGGTTAAACTAGATTAGGTTAGTTTACATTAGGTTTATATGGCAACAAATAAATAATATTCAATTTTTAAAGAGCTTGAAATATTGGCATATATACCGTAGATATACAATTATTTATAAAACAGAAAAAATACAGTGACCACCACTAGGGGAGAGAGAGGGGTGGGGGGGGGGGGAAAGAAAGAGAGTCGGGGAGCTCCCCGCAAGTGGTGGCGCTCCTTCACCGGACTCTCTGACACCCTCCCCCTCCCAGTGCTCCCGCTCTCACCCGCTGCTCCCTCTACCCCGACTCTCTCCCCCCCTCTCCCCAGGGTGAGGGGCGGCGGCGAGGAGGGAAGTTTCCTTGGGTTTGTTGTTTGAGAGAGGGCGCTGCAATCTCTCGCCTTGTCCCGGCTCCGGCAAATCTTCACCGGCAGCTTTGGCCTCCAGTCCCCGCCGCCTAAGAGCTTGCTGCGGGCCGGATAAAATCTCGTGGCGAGCGGGCCATAGTTTGGAGATTCCTGCTCTAGATCACTGCCACACAACGTCAACAATGCCTGTCGCTCCATCCCTCGCTCTCATTTCGGCCAGTCTGATCATCGGATAGTGTTCCTCCTGTTGGCTCACCCACAGACTGAAGCGCGAGGCACGAAAGGAAGTGTAATAATGCAGTGATCTGTGGAGACTGAGGGCTTACTTCAGGAATGCCTATAGTCAGCAGACTAGAACATGTTCAAGCCCACGTTATCCAGCGTGAATGAGTATACCACTGTCATCACCTGTTCCATCAGGAAATACATTAACAACTGCACTCCGACAAGGACGATTTGGGTTTATCCTCACCAGAAACCTTGGATGAATTGGGAAATTCGGTCTCTGTTAAAGTCCAGATTTGACGATCCCAAGAAAGATGACTACTGTGCAGGAAGGCCAAGTATGATCTACGTTAGACTATCAGAGATGCTGAGAGAATGAAGGCTCAATTCAAGCAAGTGGAAGCCATGTGACCATGGAAGGGCCTGACTATCATCACGGCTACAAACCAAAACCTGGGGAGATCTCTGGCAATGACCATAATGAAGTGCTTTGAAAGACTGGTAATGGTCAACATTTGCACCAGTCTCTGGCAATGACCATAATGAAGTGCTTTGCTAGACTGGTAATGGTCAACATTTGCACCAGCCTTCTGGACAATCGAGACTTCTTGCACTGCATACAGGAAAAATAGATCTACAGAGGACATCATCTCCTTTGCACTACATTTACCAATGGATCACCTTGACGATAAGAACATTGACGAAGGATGCTATTCACTGACTACAGTTTGGCATTCAACACCATAATACTGAATAAGCTCATCTCCAAACTCCTGGACCTTGGCCTTTGGGCCTCCATCTGCAACTGGCTTCTGATCCTCCTCACCAGCAGATCTCAGATGGCTAGAATTGGCCATGACATTTCCTCCACTGTGACTGTCAACACTATAGCCAAGGATAGTGCTAACTCGATCTTTGAATCTGTCAAGATACATACCGCTATCATTGGCTGGATCAACAACCGTGATGAGACTGAGTACAGGAAAGAGATTGGGATCCTTGTATCATGGGGTCAGAACAGCAACCTGGTCATTAACGTCATCAAGACAAAATAGTTTATTTAGTTTTAGTTTTGGAGATCTAGCTCGGATACAGGCCCTTCGACCCACCGAGTCTGCACCGACCAGCGATCCCCGCGCATTAACACCATTCTACAAACACACTAGGGACAATGTGCAATTTCCACTTTTACCAGCCAATTAACCGACAAACTTGTGTAGGAAAAATTTGCAGATGTTGGTTTAAATCGAAGATAGATACAGATTGCTGGAGTAACTCAGTGGGACAGGAGGCAGCATCTCTGGAGAGAAGGAAATGGTGACGTTTCGGTTTGAGACCCTTCGGAGAAAACCCACGCGGTCACGGGGAGAACGTACAAACTTCATCCAGACAGCACCTGTAGTCGGGATTGAACCTGGGTCTCGAGCGTTGCAAGTGCTATAAGGCAGCAACTCTACCGCTGCGCCACCGTGCCGCCCGTGATTGTTGACTCAAGGAAGTTTGGAGGGTGGGGGAACACAATCTAATTCTCCTCAACAAAGTTGCTGTAGAGGTACTTGACTGCTTCAAGTTTCCAGGTACCCATACAACAGGTAACCTAACCTGGTGCTAGGCACAAAATGCTGGAGTAACTCAGCGGGTAAGGCACTATCTCTGGAGAGAAGGAATGGGTGATGTTTCGGGTCGAAACCCTTCTTCAGACCTAACCTGGTCCCGTGGTGATCAAGAAAGTTCTGAGATGATTTGGCATGTCCCTGAGGTGTGTCGCAAACTTCTACCAATGTGCCAGAGAAAGTATTCTGATGGGATGTATGGCAACTGCTCTTAACCTGCAGTGTGGTGAATATAGGCTTGGCCATCAAGGCTTGTCACTTCCTTCCACACATGCCATCTTCATAATGCGTTGCATCTGGAAGGCTGTAGGCATCATCAAAGATGCCTGCCACTCTGACCTTTCCCTTTCTTCTACCTCCTGTATCTTGATACAGGAGCTTGAAAGTTCCAACATTCAGAATTAAGAGCAACATCCTTTCCCATTGTAAACAGACTCCTGAATCAACCACCCCTTCACCCCCACTTCCCAGAAGTGCTGACATGTACTTTTGTTCATAATTCACTTACTTCTACCTAATTCACCTACTTCGTTATTGCACTTCAGTTTTTTTTATAATGCACTATTCCAGATTGTTCCACAATCTCTGCACTGTTTGCTGTTTTACATTTGTAATTATACTTCTTGTGATGTCTATCATTACCGTGTATGCTGTTACTGTACAAGCTCCCTGCAAACAAGGAATTTCATTGTACCGTAATGTGTATGACAATAAACTCATCTGATCTGATGTGATCTGAAGTCTGTGTACTTTATTTAGTTGGATGGCGTGGAGGAGGAAAAATCCCTGTTCTCTCATGACTTACAAAAACATTTTATAACGTATTCCTCCTGAGTTCTGCAGTTTGCGGATAAACAACATTGTAGGAAGCCATGTCTAGGAATAAAACTGCAGATGCTGCCTGACCCGTTGAATTGCTCCAGCATTTTGTGTCTACATTGTAGGAAACTAAATGGACACAAAGTGCTGGAGTAACTCAGCATGTCAGGCAGCATCACTGGGGAACATGGATAGATGGCGTTTCGGGTTAGACTGAAGAAGGGTCCAATCAATGTTCTCCAGAGATGCTGACTGACCTGCTGACTTGGTGTCCTTTTGAGTATTAACCAGAATCTGCAGTTCTTCGTTTCCACATTGTGGGAACCTATTCTGTAATTTGAAACTGATAACCATTTTGGATCATGCGTAATTAATCTTGAAGGTTGGGATGACTGTTTTATGTATATAGTTGTAGCCACAGCGATTTGGATTAGTACTGCTCCCTTTAAACACTAAAAATGTTTTGATAGCCCGACAGAGGTATTCAGTATAGTCTGAACTGGATCCGTCATTTCACACTATTATGTCCTGTGCATTCAATTTTAAAACTGTCGTATTGGCGTTCTGGTTCTCTTTCTTGAAAAATGTGAATGTAATTGTAATGCTAGTAATATTTTATTTCTTTTGAAATTTCCAGATATTATTTTGCTGGCTTGACAACTCTGTAATTGTACAGCAAATTATTTCCTGTGGATATTAGCCATCAACCTCCTGCACCATGAGGGTACGTTTTAGTCCAATACATTTGTTTTCATTTAATTAACATTTGTAAATATGAGCTTTTACTGCAATTGAACCTTGTGGTTTCCTCCTTTTTAAATTGAATTATCTCTCGAGTACAGCATTTCAAGAATATTGCTTTTAACTGCTAGATTGGAGTTAGTAGCTCCACCCATATTATTAAGCTGATTATCTAGCTTGAATTCCCTGCACATGTGTTGTTTTGAAATTAGTTTAGAAAAACCTAGGATGGTAGAAATTTGATGACAGTTGCAATTTGTGGTCCTTTTAATTCAATCTTGTACAGGCAACTAAACCATCCCATCACCAACTAGAGAGTGGCCCTGATCAACCTCATTGGAGACCCTCGGTCTATCTTTTATACTGCACTGGACTTTATTTTGCATTAAATGTAATTCCCTTTAACTTGTTAATTGTACACCTTGGACGGCTTGATTGTAATCATGTTTATTCTTTTTGATAGCATGCAACAAAAAAAGTTTTTCACGGTACCTCGATACTATGACAATAAACGAAACCATCAACTATTGTGTTGCAATTCTAAGTCAGAAAGCTGCTCTAAGTGATCTAAATATTAGATTTTTGGGGATAACAATATTTATGTTGCAATTAATAGTACTTTTAGAATATATTTTTAGTTGGAGGCAGTGTTCATTCTTGTCTTTGTACAGATTTTTTAAAAATGTAGATAATCAGTTTTGAATCCTGCACTTTTTAATCCAACTCAGAGAATGTTTAAACCCAGACTTAAAATTTGAAAGAAGATTTTAATGATTGGGGAGAAAAATGGGAATAGGTACAAGGAATTGTTACTATTCTCCTTTTGTTTGCCTCAAGTTTGGATGCGGAACTTTTATTTTTCTGAATGTTAGCTCTTTTTAAATATCTGATAAACGTTACAAAATGGCCAAGAACAAATGTGCACATTTATAGCTTTCCTCATTTTTTCTTGCTTGACACTAAAAGTTCTATTCCCTTTTGGTGGTATGGGCAACTTGGCCTAGAAATCAAAGTGCTGGAGTAACTCAGTGGGTCAGGCAGCATCTCTGGAGAACATACATGGGCACTGTTTCATGTCGTGACCCTTCTTCAGACTCTAGATTGGAATCTCACCCCCTCTGAATGCACAGCCCTCCGGTCACTTAGCAACACTCCCAACATTGTTATTCTTCCAGCCCTATGGTCTTGTTTACCCAAGTTCTGCTCTTCAAGGCTAATTTGCGCAAAACCTTTTGAATTATTTCTTTAGCCATGTTTGCAAACTCAAGAATAGTTAATCTATACTTTAATGTACAGAACTCTGAAATCCTTTTAAGATCATCTGCAACTTGTGGAATCGTTCTTGCTCTTGCATCTTTGTATTCTCTAGGCTTTTGGTAATTTTGTCTGTACTTTGGTTTTAGATGGACGTGGAAGAGGGAAAGGGAGGGACAGGCCTCCGCCAATATTATCTATCAAAGATAGAAGATCTTCAGGTGATTTGTAATGATATAACCAGACGTATGTCGTTTGAAGAGAGAAGTGACTTAATATAATTGTTATTTGCAGAATCGAGGAATAATAAAGTAACTTGTGTAAATTGTTGTAGACTACATTTTACTTGATATAATTAAGGCACAAAATGTCTAGTTTTAGACAGTGGAATAGCTCATTATGACTTTTTTTTCATTTTGGTAATGGCCTTTGTAAGTTTAATGTCCATATTCCCAGTGCAACAGTTTTTCAAACTATGTAGAAATTTATTTATGCAAAAGTCAGTAAAATGAGTATATCGATGCTCATCAGAAATACTCTTTCTATCATGTGTTCCAGTAATTAGTTGCTGCAAAAACTATAAAATCACTTTTTGAATATTTACTAATAATTCATTCATTGTTGATGCTGTCATGTCTAGTTTGTTTACACATTGGATTCTTGATTATAACTGGAGGATTTCTTGGAAATCATTTCCCTATTGATGAAGACTATGCAATGATTTTCACAATACTCTAGACACTGTTAGTGGCTGAGTAAGTTCATAAGTTAAAGGAGCAGAATTAGGCCATTCGGCTTGTCATGCCTTCTCCCCATTACCCCTGACACCCATACCAATCAAGAATCTATCAATCTCCTCCTTAAAAATACCCATTGACTTGGCCTTCCATGGCAATGAATTCCACAGATTCACCACCCTCTGACTACAGAAATTCCTCCATCTCCTCTCTAAAGATATGTCCTTTTAGTCTGAGGATATAACCCTCAGGCCCTAGACTCTCCCAGTAGTGTGATCCTTGAGAACATTGGTCCTTACAAATTTATTAATAACCAAATAATCCTAATATATGACTCCTGAACTTGATTATGAGCATCCAGTACAGCATGTAAATCGGTACCATTTCAAGAAAATAGGAATATTCTAATATTTTTTCTTTCTACTTCTCACTCAAAGCTCATTGTTAATGACAAGAGTCAGAATCTCCGACGTCTGCAGGCTCAAAGAAATGAACTTAATGCCAAAGGTAATTAAAATTGCTATTGAATGGTATTCTGTGTGGTGGTACTTTTGATCACTTGAACTTGCATTATGCTCCATCTCTCATGCCAGTGCATTTCCTTTTGTATCTGAATTAAGGATCATTTGTCTATCAGTACTGCAAAGGAATTTCTTGACATGGCGTAATTGTGTCCATTATATAGGATTTTACGGTAGTTGCAACAAATACAGCCAGGTACAAATTTTGTTTGGTACACTAACTGTAAGTAGTAAATGAAGTTGAAGTCCACATGGTATTACTCATCTGATGGCCTGTTTCCATTGAATTTTGATTCCCTTTCAAATACGCCCACACAGTTTCATTTTGTTTTTGCATGTAATAGTGTTGTGTTAAAGAAATGTGGGCAAGGTTATGGTCTTTGATTTGATTATTAATTTTTGTAATTATTATTAGTTTGGTTTCAGCCCTGTATTTTGTTATTAAGATGGAATTATCTAATTCAATAATGAGGAAACACCAATGCCAACAGTAGAATCTATATTATGTGGAATTCACATGGGAGAAGTTCAGCATAACATGCTAAATTTTACGAGAGCTTTGGATGATGTGATATTGTGCAACGAAAGCCATGACTATTTAAATCTTGGTATTAGCGTCCTTCCGTAAAGCTGTTTCATTTTTATTCGTTATTTCTAGTGCGTCTTTAAAATGGATTTAATCTAAAACATGAATTTTACACAATTACTAAATTTTGAACTAATTCAATTCTAAATGTTTCTTGTAGTGCGCATGTTGCGGGAAGAACTACAGTTATTACAGGAGCAGGGGTCTTATGTAGGAGAGGTGGTTCGAGCCATGGACAAGAAGAAGGTGCTTGTCAAGGTAATTCTGCAGTTTATTTTCGAAGGGGCACAGAACCTAATATTTGTGCTGACCTGGAAAGATCTGATAACATGATTGTTGCAAAGGATTCCAGGAATGAGTGGGTTAGCATATGATAAGAGTTTGATATGATGGGCTCTACTCGCTGGAGTTTAGAAGGTTGAGGAGGGGATCTCATTGAAACTTACGGAATAATGAAAGGCATATGGGGATGTGGAAAGGATGTTTCCACTGGTGGGAGAGTTTAGGACCAGTCATAGCCTCAAAATTAAAGGGCGATCTTTTAGAAAGGAGGTGAGGAGGATCTTCTTAGTCAGACGGCAGTTAATCTGTGGAGCTGATTGCCACAGAGGGCTGTGGAGGCTGTCAGTGGATATTTTTAAGGCAGAGATAAACAAATTCGTGATTAGAATGGTTGTCAAGGTTTATGGGGAGAAGGCAGGAAGATGGATTTCAGAGGCAGAGATCAGCCGTGATTGAATGGTGGAGTGGATTCAATGGGCCGAATGACCTAATTCTACTCCTATAACGTGAAGGATCTTTTCATTAGTGGATTAAATTCTTAGTTGTTTATGCTATTCTGTTACAGAAAAGTGGCAGAAAAGATCGTACATTTGATGCATGGGGCAGGCAATTGATTTAAAGCTCCTCACTACGACGTTAGACTGCTGCATAAGGTTTTCAGTGCCCAAATTAAGGTTAACTTCAAAAATTCAAATTTCAATATTTCAGATTTATTAAATTTGTGAATTGAAATTTATTTTTCTTTCTCTGCCTTTAATACGGTCAGTAATTTGTGAACTCTGAAAAGATGGACTTGCATGTGATATTTTTATACCCTTAATATAAATTGCGCAGGCTGAATATACGAGGCATTCAAAAGAAGCTCTGCCAGTGGGATTTTTGTTGTTGCTCCTGCTGCTTTCTGGCTGGTAACAAAGGGGAACAAAAACTTCACTTGGCTAAAATATAATGAATGTGAAGTAACAGTGCATTAATGACATATGTAGTGCAACATTTATGATTTTTCAATTGGAAAAATATTGATGTGTGGCAGCGCGCAGAGGTAGGAAGAGAGATTAAGATCTGACTTTATTTCCCAAAATCCATTTAATAATGGAGTTGAATTTTGAGACTTATTTTTTATAATAGAACACGTGTTTCCAATAGCTTTCATGGTTAAGATATTCTAATTTTCAAGACCTAGTTGAAATTGCATCATTTGGAAGGATGTCTCTATTTTCGCTGTTTTAATATCTCACTTCAATGCTTAGAATGTGTGTACTATTGCTTAGGATGAGTAATTTTCCATTGAATGGTGTTTGCCCTTGAACCTGTGAAATTACAAACCAACGTGATTCCAGGAATATCTTGCACAGAATCCATTAGCTACAATCACTCCAAAGACGTACAGGTATGTAGGTTAATTGGCTGGATAAATGTAAAATTTGTCCCTAGTGGGTGTAGGATAGTGTTAATGTACGGGGATCGCTGGGCGGCACGGACTTGGAGGGCCGAAAAAGGCCTGTTTCCGGCTGTATATATATGATATGATATGATATGAATAATAGCCAGAATGATGACTGCTTAACATTGTCTGTGGATTTTACATCAAACTATTCAGCCATATGTCTGCCTTTGGCTGTTGAACAGGGTTTTTGTTTAGAGATCAAGATTACACCCTCATCCATTTAGCACGTCATTGGTGTATCACTGCCCATATTCGTTTTGCAGCTGTGTGTGCTGGTAAAGTGTTGGCATATAACGGTTAATACACCTCAGCTTCCTATGCTCTGTTTTATTTTTCAACACTCATTGTGGTGAGCATGTCAAGGAGTGGAACGCAATCTCCTTGACATGAAGTTACGACTTCAAAGATATTTCAAGTTGTTTCAAGGACTGGTTATTATAATACATTACAACTTCGGTTGTTTAATCAAATATTTCAACATTGAAATAACAGAAATAGGATGGGAGGTGATGGTGGGAATTTTGCTTTAATCAGCAGGTGAATGATTGGGAGGGAAAATGGGGTTGAGGGGGAAAAATACATCAGCCATGATCGAATGGTGGATCATACTTGATGGGCCGAATGGCCCAATTCTGCTTGTATGTCTTACGGTCTTAATCCACATCAAGTGCAATATGCACAATTTTCTAAATTGATTGTGGCATGTCAAGTATCCAATTAATTATTAAAGAATTGATTTTCCTTTTAACATATGTTTTGAATAGTATACACATTCTAAGCAGTCCAGCTTTCTGGAGCTATTTCATGAAGTGTAATGATTTTAGTTAACACTTGCCGCGTGTTATACCTACTAAAAGCAAGTTAAAACTGGACAGTGTTTTACCTTATTCAATGTCTAACTGTCCAATAACAACTTGGTTTCTATTCTACTCATACCAAGAGGCTATCTCGGGGTAAACTAGATCTGAAACTCTGAGGGAAGAAGAGCAATAGATATTAACATAAATCATGGATCAGAAATTTACAGCCAGGTAGAGGAATTTGGGGACGATGAACTATTGTGTGGGTAGACAAAACAGGTGAAGGTTGCACAACTGAAAAGCACATGGTGGAAGGGTGTAAAGGGGCTAGATTATGGAACAGTAGAAGGCACCTTGGTGCAGTGGTAGAGTTGCTGCCTTACAGCGCCAAAGGCTCGGTTTCGATTCTGACCACAGGTGCTGTCTGTACGGAGTTTGTAAGTTCTCCCCGTGACCTCTGTGGGGTTTCCCTGGGATCTCCAGTTTCTTCCCACATTCCAAAAATTTGTAGGTTAATTTGTTTTAGTAAAATTGTAAATTGACCCTAGTGCGTAGGATGGTGTTAATGTGCGGGAATCGCTGTTCGGTGAGGACTCAGTGAGCTGAAGGGCCTGTTTCCGCACTAAACTAAACTAAAGCATGTACTGTTATAAAGCATAAACATTGGGCGTTTGGCTGTGAGCATTGAACTTGAAATCTACAATCTTGATGCTTGTCGGTACAGAATTTGTGTTGTCTTCCTGTGACCGCGTGGGCTTTCTCCGGGTGCTTCGGTTTCCTCTCGCATTCCAAAGGTGGGCAGCTTTGGAGGATAATTGGGTTCTGTAAATTGCCCCTGGTCTGTAGGATAGAACTAGCGTATGGGGATCACTGGTCAGCATGGACTTTGGTGGGTTTCCACGCTGTATCTCTAAAACTAAAACTAATAAAGTGACGTTATGTGGCAGTTTAAGGTTGATGCTTCTCTAAAGGGTGGTGAAGACTCTCTTTGTTATTATATGTCATCTTGATTAATTCATAAATCCTTGAGTTCAGAGAAGCTTGTGAAAAAGTTCAGGGGAGTTCGATAAGCTTTTCTTTATTCCAATCTTAATCTTGAATTTTGCTTTCCTCTTTAGGTTCATCCAGAGGGGAAATTTGTTGTGGATGTTGACAAGAACATTGATATTAATGATGTAAGTTGCAATAACAGATTTATGTCAGTGTACATATTGCTCTAGAAATGTTTGTGAATTAAGTATCAAATCTAAGCATCTGAATGTGATTATCGATTTAAAGTATTCTATCAAGACATAAAGTGAGATTAGAAGACACCTCAAGGGTATATGATTCATGATTTAAAATAGATTATAATTTTGTTTAATTCATTAGAAATCCTATTTTAAATATTTTTGGCACTGTGCCTTAAAAAAACGATGGGTAGTTTTAGGTAGTTCAAAGAATAATGATCTGCAAAACCTATTATTTCATTTGCAGTGAGACAATTTATGTTCTAAATAATGTGCAAAGGAATGAATAATATAGATGCCCCCTGATTTAAGATGTCCACGGAGCACGAGTTTTAAATTGCTTTAAAATGGATAATTACCAGCTTCTCAATTTGATAATACCCATACCAATAATTGTGTTGAAGATGAGTTTGTCTTGCCTCTGCTGTGTGATTTGTTTCGACAAATTCTGTAAATAGCAAAATCTGCGCGGCAGGTTTTTTGTAAACAGATATGTGCCTGGAATGCATTGCCAGGAGTGGTAGTGGAGGCAGATTTGATGGTGGGTTTAAGAGGCTTTTAGATAGGTGCATGGATATGCAGGGAATGGATGGATATGGATCATGTGCAGGCAGATAAGAGTTTATCCAGGTAACATGTTCGGCATTGGCATTGTGGGCCAAAGGGCATGTTCCTGCAGATAGACACAAAATGCTGGAGTAACTCAGGGGGACAAGCAGCATCTCTGGAAAGAAGGGGGGGCTTTTGGGTTGAGAACCTACTTCGGACTGGGCATCAGGGGAGAGGGAGTTACAGAGGAAGAGATCCAGAGATGACGATTTTAAAAAATGCAGAATCGCTCCTGTGCTGTATTCTATATCCAACAGATGCCAATAGGTGAGCCGGTGTGTCATTTTTATTTTAAACGGGAATAGATATGTTTGCTTGTAGCTATGCGGATTAGTTGGTATTGTTTTTTTATGGTCTATTTTAGTGAGATACCGAGCTTTATTTGTGTGGGTGTCCAGTCATGTGAGTATAATCAAGTCTTGTACAAGTACAACAGCTAGTGCAAAAACAAAAATACCAGGGTGCAGAATATATATTGTGTTGCAGCAATACCTAGTCACCTATTGAAAGAAATTGTAAAGGTTGATTTATGTGTGTTTTAAGTTTAGATTGTTTACTTTCAAAAGTTCGGAAATGCCTTTATTGAGCTCCATTATGTTGCAAATAGATGTTGTTTGAGATTTGAATTTCACCTAGTGTGTAGTCGAGGGTGAGGGAGAATGCATATAAAATGTAGATGGAGTGCATAGTGGGGTTTTTAGAATTGATGGTATGTCAAGTTCTCAGCTATCAAAATGCAGAGAGAATGTTTTGGGGTTTTATAAAATCTAACTTTCATTGACTTTAAACCAACCTTTGAAAGTTTGATGTGCACTGGGAGATTCTAACTCAATTTATTGACTCAAACCTGGCTTAGTGCTAAAATCATTTTTTAGATAATGTTGCATAACTATCATTTGATATTAAAAGATTCAAGATGTAATCCAACCTCTCCAAATCGGTAGGCATGATCCTGTCTGCTGTTCAATCATTTCTAGAGAAAGGGCTGCCCAGGTTACTGCCATAGAGACACAAGAGAAGGTCAAGGTGAAGCCCAGAGGGTGTCAGGGGTTATGGGAAGAAGGTGGGAGAATGGGGCCGAGAGGGAGAGATAGATCAGCCATGGTTGAATGGTGGAGTAGACTTGATGGGCCAAGTGGCCTAATTCTGCTCTGAGAACTTATGAATTTATGAAGTTTGAGCCAGCTGTCTGGAATGTAGCTATTTCATATGGGCAGTTTGTTTGCTAACAGATGCTTGTACATAGAACATAAAACAGCACAGAAACGGGCCTTTCGCCACACAATGTTTGTGCCGAACATGATGCCAAGTTGAACCAAACTCATCTGCCTGCTCGTGATCCATATCCCACTATTCACTTCATTCCCATGCACCTATCAAGACATTCTTAAGATTTCTTAAGAAAAATCTCAAGAATTTCATCTTTTGTTTCTGCACATGATGGTTTACTATGTTGTTCTGCTTGTTTACCACATCATGATTATTATTATTATCCAGGAATGAACTGGAATTTGCTTCACCTGTGGGCTATAACTTAATTTATGTGTTTAAAGGTAACTCCGAACTGTCGCGTGGCATTGAGAAATGATAGCTACACGCTTCACAAAATCTTACCTAACAAAGTGGACCCTCTGGTGTCTCTCATGATGGTTGAGAAAGTTCCGGATTCTACCTATGAAATGATCGGAGGCTTAGACAAACAAATCAAGGAGATCAAAGAGGTTATTGAACTGCCTGTGAAGCATCCTGAACTGTTTGAAGCTCTTGGCATTGCTCAGCCTAAGGCAAGTACACATTTCCCTTTTATCTTTTGTTTTCGTTCCCTTTTGTTATACCTCTCAGAATCTTGAACTATAAATCTCAATATTGGATTTTTAATATATTAACAGACCAGCTTGTGTTAGCTAAGAAGTACTTTGTAGGCAACAGTTTGAATTTGGCAACCACTAAACTTTAAATTAGAGATTTATGCCATAACTTGCTTTGATATTTCTGTGTTCATATGTCATAGGAGCAGAATTAGGCTATTCGGCCCATCGAGCCTACGCTGCCATTCAATTATGGCTGATCTATCTTTTCCTCTCATCCCCATTCTCCTGCCATCTCCCTGTAACATTTAACTTACTAATCAAGAAACTATCAATCTCTGCTTTAAAAAATACCCAAATACTTGGCCTCCACGACCCTCACTGGTAATGAATTCCAGATTCACCACCCTCTGGCTAAAGAAATCCCTCCCCATCTCCTTTCTAAAGGTACGTCCTTTTATTCTGAGGCTGTGCCCCCTGGACCGTGACTCTCCCACAGGTAGAAACATCCACTCTATCCAGGCCTTTCATTATTCAGTATTTTCCAATGAGATCCTAAATTACAGCGAGTATAGGCCCAGAGCTGTCAAACGCTAATGTGCAAACATGGCTAATTTGAATTATACTGAAGTTGAACCTATTGTTCAGCAGCTTCCATTCTTGGATATTTAAATCTTTGTTCTAATCTCATGGTTGGACTCGAGGAAGGTGGTGATTAAATTCTTGTACACAGGATAATCAATGGTTTTGGTGAGGTAAATCCAGACTTTTCCTTTGATTGAAATTGATTGGGTAATATGTAAGCTTAATGAGCATGTAAAAATAATATTAAGTAACATTTTGGTCAAAATTATTTCTGCTCAGGGTGGCTGTGGTAAAGCAGGGTCTTTAACCCTCCATATTTTTTTGAGTTAACGTTTGATATCCTGTGCTGCGGAATTTTATTTCTGCATTTCTGTCTCAGACTTCATGTTCGATTTGTTGAATAAGTTTACAATTAACAAGCTAATGGTTTAATGCTATTTACTACTTCCCACCACCTTCCCCACATCCCTCGTTCCTTGGAAGCTTTATTAGGTTGCCCTTTGAGGCCGTTGGCATCTGTTTGATAGATTCGACTTTGGTAAAGATGCGTCAGTCAACTTTTTTGCTGACTTTTGTACCCTGTTCGCATGTAGTTAACTGCAGTGACTTGGATGGAAAAGGATTTTTAAATGGGTATACCCTATAAGAAGCTGAAACAGAAAACTTCATTACTTCTTATCGAGTCCTCATCACAAGATTAGAAATTGTTCAGCCCGAGCTGAACACACTTCTCGGCATCTGCATACAATGGCTTCTTGTGCTTCTTGTGCGTAGTGGTGGAACGACTGGTGGAAACAGGGCCTCGACGTGAATGCCCTTTCCTTGACCCCACTTCATTGCTTAAATATGAAGATTATCATTTCTATAATTTCATATTTAAAATCTTTCATGGGTATAATTAGTTTCAGAAGTAATTTTTCTTTTGAAATATGTGTTGGAAATTTTCAGAGAATATTCACTGAGGATATTCAGTCCTCTAAACGTCTTTTTTGTCATCTCATCTTATAGAATATCAGTGTGAACAAGGGTCCCGACCCGAAACATCACCTTTCCATATTCCAGAGATGCTGCCTGACCCGCTGGGTTACTCCTGCACATTGTCTTATTTATATATCAGCATCTGCAGTTTGTTGTTTCTACATCAGTTTTCAGACGCGCTACTTAATTTTGCTGATATTTTATCGGTAATCAGCTAAAAAGCAGCGTGAAACAGTGTAGAGCAGTGCTTAACTACTATTTATCTCTTTGGTTACCCTCGGACTATCCTTGATTGGACTTTGCTGGCTTTACCTTGCACTGAACGTTATTCCCTTATCATGTATCTATCATATCATATATATACAGCCGGAAACAGGCCTTTTCGGCCCACCAAGTCCGTGCCGCCCAGTGATCCCCGCACATTAACACTATCCTACACCCACTAGGGACAATTTTTACATTTACCCAGCCAATTAACCTACATACCTGTACGTCTTTGGAGTGTGGGAGGAAACCGAAGATCTCGGAGAAAACCCACGCAGGTCACGGGGAGAACGTACAAACTCCTTACAGTGCAGCACCCGTAGTCAGGATCGAACCTGAGTCTCCGGAACTGGATAGCATGCAACGAAAGCTTTTCACTGTACCTCGGTACACGTGACAATAAACTAAACTGATCTGAACAGAGATTTTTATTTCTGAAGAGATCCAGTTAATGTGAAAAATATTGGCCGGCCACAGATTTGTACAATGTCCAAGTACTTTGTGTACAATTCCGCTCTGGATATTTATGGGACAGTTCGGCTCCTGCTCAATAGTCACGTCTCACTTCTCAGCCACTTTTATTTAAAAGGCCTGACAATGACCATCAAATGCCTATCATCAACGAAGCTTTACCAAAAACACATTTCCTTCATAGAAATCTCTTTTGAAAATCTTAATATTCCAGTAAGGTATCCATTGATGGGCATGGTATATCGAGGAGGAATTCCATGGGAGACTGAAACCTCATAAAGTCAGTCAAAATTAATTTTATTTATGCATTTTACAAAGTGCCATGTTTATTTAAACTGAATAAACTGGTTCGAAGGCAACAGAGCCAAAAGCTACTTGCGTTTGGAATTTTAGAAATAGCTCTCCTCTCCAAACTGGGCCACAGAATAGGCGATTTTCAAGTAAAAATTAAAACTGGGTTTCAGGACTAGTTTTCAAGCTTTTTGATAGATTCCTGTTGTAAATTATTGATGTTTTAAAAAGTTATTTGTTTTACAAGTAACAGAAACATAGTAATCTGTAAATACCATAATAATCGGTTAATAAATGGTTGGTTAAGATGGCGGTGCGTCCAGACGCAGCGGCTTTGCGCTCTCCAGACCGATGCAATTCGGAGCAGCCCAGCACCGAACGCGGCTGCGAAAAAAACCCAGGAAAGTACACCCAAAAAACGTTAAAAACTCAGGAAAGCACTAAAACTCACCACCAGTACGAGAATCCAGCACCGGCACCGAAATCCCAACGGTGCTGGCGGCAGCACGTCCGGACACAGCGACATCGCGCTCTCCAAAGTGCTGCAGTCCACGCAAGGCGGACCGCTCATGGAGCCACACGGAGCAGCCCAGCATCGGACGCGGCGGGAAAAACAGGTCACTAAATCTTCATTTAAAATCCGCGACCCTTACCCCCGCCGAAATCCAGTCGGAGCCCTTGGCGGCGAGTCCGGACACAGCGGCAGCACGTCCCCCAAGGCACTGTAGCTCACGGAAAGCGGACCGCACATGGAGCTGCACAGAGCTGCTCAACATCGGACGCAGCTGCAAGAGACTGACTTGTGCGTACGACAGAACCCTCAACTAAATCCCCACGGAGCTGGGCAGAACAGCCCCCTGGACCACCACACAGAAGTCAGCGCAGGGAGAGGAAGCAAAAACGTGGACGGAGAGCGGGGGTGCAGGCCAGGCTACGGACTGAAAGTGGGGGTGGGCCAGGCTACGGAGGGAGAGCGGAGGTGCAGGCCAGACTACGGAGGGCCCCACAAAGACCATCCCTACCAAGCGTCTTTCTCGCAAATGTCCGGACACTCTCCAACAAGCTGGATGAGGTAAGGCTATGAGGTAAGGCAACACCCAGCGATCCCTGAAAGACTGCTGAGCGCTGATCTTCACAGAGACGTGGCTCAACGCGATGGTTCCCGCCGGGGCCATGGAGCTAACGAACCGGTCACTACATCGTGCTGATAGAACAAAGGACTCCGGTAAGAGCAAGGGCGGTGGGCTCTGTATCTACATCAACAATGACTGGTGCACCAACCACTCCGCAATAGAGAGCTACTGTTCCCCAGATCTGGAGTACCTACTGCTGAAATGTAGGCCGTTCTATCTGCCTCGGGAGTTTACTGTGGTCATCATCATGGCCGCATACATTCCCCCACAGGCTAATGCTAACGTAGCGCTGGCACAGCTGCACTCGACCATCAACAAGCAGCAGGATGCCCACCCCGACGGCGCCTTCATTGTTGCCGGGGACTTTAATCAGGTCGACCTACGAGCCGCGCTCCACAAATTCCACCAGCAGGTGCAGTGCCCTACCAGGGGCTCAAACACACTGGATAAAGTGTATACCAACGTAAAGGACGCCTACAGAGCTCTCCCCTGCCCACCCCTGGGACAATCCGATCACCTCTCCCTGCTTCTACTTCCCGCATACAAACCCCTCATCCGCAAGACCAAACCTACAACTAAGACGGTGCCGAGGATGCCACCCTACAACTCCAGGACTGCTTTGATCGCACCGACTGGGACCTGTTTGCACAACAGGCGACCTGTGGTTCAGAGGTAGACTTGAAGGAGTACACATCCACTGTGCTCTCCTACATCAACTGCTGTGTGGAGAATGTCACAGTGGGCAAGGAAACAAAGATGTTCCCAATCCGGAAACCGTGGATGAACAAGGAGGGTACAGAATCTGTTGAGGGCACGCAACAATGCCTTTAAATCTGGTGACACTTCAGCATACAGTGTTGCCAGGTCAAACCTGATCGTAGGAATAAAAAGGGCCAAAGACACCCACAGGCAACAGGTGGAAGACCACTTCAACACCACGGACACCAGAAGCATGTGGCAGAGTGTCAGGGACATCACTGACTACAAGAACAGCCCTGCCTACCCCCACAGCGATGCCACACTAACCAACGAGCTTAACACCTTCTTTGCCCGCTTTGAAACTGGCAACACCACCTTGAGTGGAAGAACCCCAGCCAAGGCAGAGGGACAGGTCTTAACATTGAGCACACAGGAAGTACAGCGCGCTCCGCGAAGGGTCAACGCAAGGCTGCAGGCCCTGATGGAGTTCAAGGAAGGGTACTTGGGGACTGTGCTGAACAGCTGGCTGAGGTATTCACCAGGATCTTTAAACTGTCGTTATCTCTGGCTCCGGTCCTCAAGTGCCTGAAGTCGGCCACCATAATGCCGGTGCCGATAAAAGCAAAGATCACCAACCTGAATGACTACCGTCCGGTTGCCCTAACTCCTAAAATCATGAAGTGCTTTGAAAGGCTGGTCCTCTCACACATCAAATCCAGCATCACCTGCCTCACTGGACTTGCATCAATTCGCATACAGGGCAAACAGATCCACAGAGGACGCCATCTCTCTGGCTCTTCACACTGTCCTGACTCACTTGGAGAGACAGGGCACATACGTGAGGATGCTATTCATAGACTATAGCTCTGCCTTCAACACGGTCATCCTCACCAAGCTCATCACCAAACTCCACCAGCTAGGCCTCAGTTCGTCGTTATGCGACTGGATCCTGGACTTCCTGCTGGAGCGACCGCAGGCAGTGAGAATCAAGATCAAGATCAAGATCAAGATCAAGATATCTTTATTTGTCATCCAAAAAACAAGTATTTTGGACGAAATTTCGTCACCCACAGTCCAACAATAAGAGCAATAAAATAAGCAAATTACACAACCCCAACCAACACAAAACCCCCCAAAAAGAAACATCCATCACAGTGAGTCTCCTCCAGTCCCCTCCTCACTGTGATGGAAGGCCAGAATGTCTTTTTCTCTTCCCCTGCCGTCTTCTCCTGCGGTCAGGCTGTTGTCGTTGCCATGTTCCAGGCTGCGCCGGACGGTGAAATGTCCGCAACGGGCCGACCCAAGCCCCGCTGTAAGTCAGGGCGGTCGGGGCTCCCGACATTGAAGCCCCCGCCGAGCAGAGAAAATTCCGTGGCCTATTTCAGGCCGCGCCGGACGGTGAAATATCCGCGGCGGGCCGACCCAAGCCCCGCGATCCGGGGCGGGCGAACACGCTGCCGTTGCCGGAGCTCCTGATGTCGGCATCCACGCGGCCCGAGCCTAAGGCGAGTCGCAGCCGCTCCCGCAGCCTCCGAGAACGGCCGGCTCCGCTGATGGTAAGTCTGGTCCGCGGACTCTGCGAACCAGAGCCCTGGAGGCCGCCAGCTCCAGGAGTTGGGCCGATGGTAGGCCGCAGCAGGAACGGAGACACGGCCCAGAACACAAAGGTCGGGTCTCCGTTCGGAAGGGACACATATTTACAATGTTACAGTTCCCCCCCTCCCCCCCACATACACACATAGTACACAAACACAAAAACACCACATCACAACTACAATTAAGACAACAAAAACAACAAAAACACAAAGACAAATGGACTGCAGGTAAGCCGCAGCTGCTAGGGCAGCGCCGCCACTATCGCCCTGAGTACCGGCACACCACAGGGCTACGGTATCCTGTCAGGGAAATTGAATCTAAACCCATGTTTTGACCTGAACCTTGATCAATAATTTCCACCCATTGCCACATTTATTAGGCTGGTTGTGCAAGACCAGCTTCCTTGGTCTGCAGCATTCCTCATTCATATGGCCCCAGCACTGATGGCACTCCATGGGACTGTGAAGAGGCCCAGTCTCTGAAATGTCCCTAGCCCCCTTTAACAGCTGGAGAAAGTGTTTGTAAGCTATAGTAAGACAAAATGTAATTGATATTAAAGTATAACTAAAAATAAATATTTAAACAAAACTAACTAAAACCACAAATAAACAAAACATCTCACTACAGCAAAATAATTTGCTTCGATCTTTGAAGTCGGCAGTCTTGGATCCGTCAAGCTTGTTTTATTGTCATGTGCCCTGAAATGGAGCAATGAAATCCTCACTTGCAGCAGCTCAACAGATATATACATGGAAATGCAATTTTATTTATGCATTTTACAAAGTGCCATGTTTATTTAAACTGAATAAACTGGTTAGAGGATGACAGAGCCAAAAGCTACTTGCATTTGGAATTTTAGAAATAGCTCTCCTCTCCTAACTGGGCCACAGAATAGGGAATTTTCAAGTCAGAATTTAAACTTGGTTTCAAGCTTTTTGATCGATTCCTGTTGTAAATCAAAGTTACTTTCAAAAGTTATTTGTTTTACAAGTACCAGAAACATAGTAATCTGTAAATACTGTAATAAACAACAAAAAAGTTCAGTATATAAAAAGCAAGCAGCCAATTATAGTGCAAAGACAAAAACTATGCCCCTAGTCTTAGTTGGATGTTCTAGTGTTTAATAGTCTGATGTTTGTTGGGAAAAGGCTGCTCCTGAACGTGGACCTTACAGTTTTCAGGCTCCTATATCTTCTTCCCAATTGCAGGAGTGAAATGGGAGTATGGCCAGGGTGGTGTGCTAGCATTAGGTCTAAAGCAGCCCAGAATCCGAGAGGCGATTTCTTTCCCAATTCCATGCTGTAAATCGGTGGGAATGGGCTAACAGCTGAAATGTATTGCTAACCATATCTTAACATGACATGTCATGCTTCCTGCGTATGATTTTTTACTGGCTCACGCTTCAGATCAGTTTAGTTTAGAAATACAGCATGGAAACAGGCTCTTTGGCGCAACGGTTCCATGACGACCATCCATCACCCGTTCACACTAGTTCTATGTAATCCCATTTTTGTATCCGCTCCCTACACACGAGGAACAATTTACAGAGGCCAATTAATCTACAAGCACGCACATCTTTGGCATGTGGGAGGAAACCGGAGCACCCGGAGGAAACTCACGCGAGCACTGGGAGAACACGCAAACTCCACCCAGGTAGCACCTGAAGTCAGGATGGAACCTGGGTCTCTGGCGCTGTGAGGCAGCAGCTCCACCAGCTATTCCACTGTGGCACCCTCAGCAATGAGTTGCCTTAACTATATTTTCTAAGTTATAAGTAGCATCAGATCTGTACCTTGTGCTGCTTTGAATAAGTAGTGGATGTTCAGAGTTACTATGTTTTCTCTGTATTTAAACTAATTTGACTTTTTTTTTTAAAGTGCAAGAGGTACTTTAAATTTCTAGTCATCTGCATTCTTATTAAATGGAGGAAAAAGCTCAGGGGGGGGGGGGCTACTCCTAATTTGTATATTTTAATGCAATTTTCTCAATGATGTGGTTAACTAATTTCTTTTTTGGGGGAAAAAAAACTCATTAAATTCTGTGAATTGATGTATTGCAGGGTGTGCTGCTGTATGGACCTCCAGGAACTGGGAAGACACTGTTAGCGAGAGCAGTGGCCCATCACACTGACTGCACTTTTATCCGTGTTTCTGGCTCTGAACTTGTGCAGAAGTTCATTGGGGAGGGTATGTGTTTGATGAGGCTGTTTAATGTTCCCTTTGAAGGATGCTATTATTAATCGTGTAATACAATAGCCAATAGGTGCAGGAGTCGGCCATTCGGCCCTTCGAGCCAGCACCGCCATTCAATGTGATCATGGCTGATCATTCACAATCAGTACCCCGTACCTGCCTTCTCCCCATACCCCCTGACTCCGCTATCTTTAAGAGTATCTAGCCCTCTCTTGAAAGCATCCAGAGAATTGGCCTCCACTGCCTTCTGAGGTAGAGAATTCCACAGATTTACAACTCTCTGACTGAAAATGTTTTTCCTCATCTCAGTTCTAAATGGCCTACCTCTTATTCTTAAACTGTGGCCTCTGGTTCTGGAATCCACCAACATTGGGAACATGTTTCGTGCCTCTAACATGTCCAATCCCTTAATAATCTTATATGTTTCAATAAGATCCCCTCTCATCCTTCTAAATTCCAGTGTATACAAGCCTAGTCGCTCCAGTCTTTCAACGTACGACAGTCCCGCCTTTCCGGGAATTAACCTAGTGAACCTATGCTGCACGCCCTCAAATATGCCCCAGGATTTGCACCAAAGTGCGACTTACTCTTGTAATGCCACATCCTTCTGACTCAAGAGACAATAATTTAAACCTGAGCCAGGTATGCTGGAGAAATCATGCATTACTTGCAAATTTACATGCTACATTTTTGTTTTTCTATCTCTCTCTCTCTCTCTCTCTCTCTCTCTCTCTCTCTCTGCATTTTCCTTTGTTTCCTTCAAATGATATGGTGGTAAGAGTTTTGGCAATCTTTCAGAGTCGTACAGCATGGAAATAGGTCCTTCAGCCCAACTTGCCCATGCTGACCAAGGTCCCCCATGTACACTGGTCCTACCAGCCCATGTTTGCCCCATATCCCTCCAAAGCTTTCCTATCCATGTAAATGTTATTATAGTAGTTGCCTCAACTACCTCCTCTGTCAGTTTGTCCGTATACCCACCACCCTCAGTGTGAAAACCTCTCGCGTTCCTATTAAATCTCCCCCTTGCACCTTAAACCCATGTGCCCTGGTACATGATTCCCCTACTCTGGGTAAACGACTGCATTCACCCTATCATTCCCCTCATGGCCTTATACCCCCTTATAAGATTTATCCTCCTGTATCATTGTAGGTAAGTCTAATAAGGATATCCAGGTACAGAAGACAATACCAGCAAGGACAATGTTCCGTCACACTGACTACTTTTTAATCCAGTTATTTTGCCCTCAATGTACACAGCAATTCATTAATTTGTATGGTTTTTACATGAATCGTGGCATCATGCGTGCACGAGATTTACCCAAGTACATGCATCGGAACCAAACTTGAATCTTTAATAAATGGTCTGTTGCTATCAAAGGATCTAAACTGACAATGTAGAAATTCAGGTTACTATGCACTATTTCCACTTTACTGCACACGTCACATTCAGGGGAGAGTACATAGGCTAATTTTAATTTATTAACTCACTGAGGTATTAGGGGGATAAATTGGTCCTTTGCATAAATGAGGTTTGGTTTAGTTTATTGTTATGTGTACCGAGGTTAAGTGAAAAGCTTTTGTTGCATGCTAACCAGTCAGTGGAACCACAATACATGATTACAATCGATACTTGATAAAGGGAACGGTGTTTAGTGTAAGGCGCAGTCTAATTAAAGATAGTCTGAGGGTCTCCAATGAAGAAGATGGTAGCTCAGGACTGCTCTCTGGTTGTTGATAGAAAGGTTTAGGATGGTACCACGTATTTCCCTGGTAAATGGATCGTATTTCACTTGCCATCCCCCTTACTTGCTGCAGCAATAAGAGTTTCATTGTTCTATCTGGGACACATGACAATAAAACACTCTTGACTCTGTTAAATCAGTGGTCCCTACAGAAGCATGATTACGTGGGTGTCAAACACTTTCTGCCGCTACGTGGCTACTTGTGCCTGCCGAGATGGTAAGACTGCTCAACAGTGATGTAAAGAAGATACGTGATAGGCTCATTTGTTGGTTTTTAAATCTGATATCCAGACATCAATACTTCAGTTGGGGGGTTTTGGATAATAATCTATAGTAGGAGTTCTGATTTTTATTTCTCCCTACCCTGAGCAAGTGTGACACTGACTCAGAGACCTCCTAATACATCAGTAATGGAGTTTTTCTGCAGGAGCGACTCCTTACAATTCGCACGGTTATCTGGGACACCATTAGCACAGCAACCTGTAGCACAGGTGTCCAAGGAACCAGTTCGGTAACTGCAGGAAATACTGCTATTCGGCAATGAATAGCAATAAATGAGTTAAACAGTAGTAAGTGAACCAATATTGAAAATGGGGCAAGACAAGTTCATTGATTCCTGGCGTTTGGAGCCATTTCTGGAAGTCTAATTTAGCTCCAATCTGGTGGTTTTCTCGTCTGAATTGTTCTGCACCATTGTCATCTTGAGATATTTTTTAAATATTGCCTTTAATCTGATCAACAGGCACCAAACTTGTGAAGTCTTCAAAGAATACTTGCATTGTTTACCTAGTGCCTTAGAAAATCTTGAGGTTACAAAAGACATTACATAAATCTGTCATAAACATTACATAAGTCTGTTTCTATTTGTTATTGAATTCCCATCTATCTATAATTGTTTAAATAATTCCCATCTATAATATTTATAATGATTTAAAAGATAGACTATGGGTTTCTACATTGCTTTTCCAGGTGCTCGTATGGTACGTGAGTTGTTTGTGATGGCCAGGGAACATGCTCCATCTATTATCTTCATGGATGAAATTGACTCCATTGGTTCATCGCGGTTGGAAGGAGGTTCAGGTGGTGACAGTGAAGTACAGCGCACCATGTTGGAGCTTCTCAACCAGCTAGATGGGTTTGAAGCCACGAAGAATATTAAGGTACAGTTTAATCTTGCCAAATGTTGCTGGGAGGCACTGTCAAAGTGGGAAAAACCTGTTTGTAACCTTATAACGCTGGGTACTTGGAGGTGAGTACCACTACCTCCCATACAACAGAGCTCAAACAATACGTTTAGTTTAAGTTTAAGGATACTTAAACTAAGTATCCTTCGGCCCAGCCAGTCCATGTCGATCATCGATCACCCATTCACATTAGTTCTATGCTATCCGACTTTCTCATCCACTCCCTACACATTAGGGGCAATTTATAGAGGCCAATTAACTTGCAAATCTGCACGTCTTGGGGATAGACAATAGACAATAGGTGCAGGAGTAGGCCATTCAGCCCTTCGAGCCAGCACCGCCATTCAATGCGATCATGGCTGATCACTCTCAATCAGTACCCCGTTCCTGCCTTCCCCCCATACCCCCTCACTCCGCTATCCTTAAGAGCTCTATCCAGCTCTCTCTTGAAAGCATCCAACGAACTGGCCTCCACTGCCTTCTGAGGCAGAGAATTCCACACCTTCACCACTCTCTGACTGAAAAAGTTCTTCCTCATCTCCATTCTAAATGGCCTACCCCTTATTCTTAAACTGTGGCCCCTTGTTCTGGACTCCCCCAACATTGGGAACATGTTTCCTGCCTCTAATGTGTCCAATCCCCTAATTATCTTATGTTTCAATAAGATCCCCCCTCATCCTTCTAAATTCCAGTGTATACAAGCCTAATTGCTCCAGCCTTTCAACATACGACAGTCCCGCCATTCCGGGAATTAACCTAGTGAACCTACGCTGCACGCCCTCAATAGCAAGAATTGTGAGAGGAACTGGAGGGAAATCCATGCGGTCACAGGGAGCATGTGCAAACTCCGCGCTAAAAGTACCTGAGGTCATGTATTTTGGTGCCCTGAGGCAACTGCTCTACCAGCTGCACCAATATACCATGTTATAATTATGTTATCTCTTGTGCGTCATGGTTGGTTATGTGGAGAAGTACATTTCTTTGTGTATACCGAAGATGGACACAAAATGCTGTAGTAACTCAGCGGGTCGAGTAGCATCTCTGGAGAAAAAGAGTAGTTGACATTTGTGGTCGGAACCCTCCTTCCGACTAAAACATCACCTACTATTTTTCTTCAGAGATGATGCTTGACTCACTGAGTTACTCCAGAATGTTGTGTCTATCTTTGGTATAAACCAGCATCTGAGGCTCTTTCCTACACTTTCTTTGTGCGTACTTTGGAGCCCTGGACAGGCTGTTGAGCCTGGCATTGGGTTGAGGATGAGAGCAGGACCATCCCTGATGGATTAAACACTGAGCAAGTGGAAGGAATACGTGGTTGGTGTCATACCAGATAGGAACATTCCATTCAATCTATTAAGTTTGGTGAATCTATGATTCAAGTCTTCCATCTGTTTCCATGTTTGGCCCAGGTAATCATGGCAACAAACAGAATTGATATCCTGGATCCTGCACTGCTGCGACCAGGGCGAATCGACAGGAAAATAGAATTTCCTCCTCCAAATGAAGAGGTGAGTTGGGAATTGGACCGGGAAAAAGGTGGTGATTCTTTTTTTTGTTTTAAATTCATCAGCTCGCAAAAAAAATTTCAAAAAGTCTGGTGCTTCCTGACTTGCACCATCAGCGTTTGATCATACAAGTCATAGAGTCCTACAGCACAGAAAGAGGCCCTTCGGCCCATCGTGTCCGCGCCGCCCATTACCAAACACAGTCTAATTTTAATCCCATTTTCCCACATTTGGACTGTAGCCCTGAATGTTGTAGCATTTCAAGTGCCCATCCAAATGCCTCTTAAACGTTGTGAGTGTTCCCGCCTCCACCACCACCCCAGGCAGTGAGTTCCAGACTCCAACCACCCTCTGGGTGAAAAAGTTCTTTCTCACATCCCCCCGAAACCTCCCTCCCCTTACCCTGTATCTATGTCCCCTCGTTGTTGAACCTTCCACCAGTGGAAGAAGTTCCCCGCCATCTACCTTATCTATGCCCCTCATGATCTTGTACACCTCGATCATGTCCCCTCTCAGCCTTCTCTGCTCCAGGGAAAACAACCCCAGTCTGCTCAGTCTCTCCTCATAGCCGAGGCCCTTCATCCCTGGCAGCATCCTGGTGAATCTCCTCTGCACCCTCTCCAAAGCTATCACATCCTTTCTATAATGTGGTGACCAGAACTGTACACAATACTCCAGCTGCGGCCTCACCAGTGTTCTGTACAATTCCATCATTACCCCCCTACTTTTATATTCGATGCCCCGGCTAATGAAGGCCAGTAACCCATATGCCTTTTTGACCACCCTGTCCACCTGTCCTGCTGCCTTCAAGGACTTGTGTACCTGTACTCCAAGGTCCCTCTGTACCCCTGTCTTCCCTAGGGTCCTTCCATTCATGGTGTACTCCCTCTCCAAGTTATTTCTGCCAAAGTGCATCACCTCGCACTTTTCAGGATTAAATTCCATCTGCCACTGCTCCGCCCATCTGACCATCTCATCTATATCTTCCTGCAGCTTGCAGATCCCTTCCTCGCTATTCACCACCCCCCCTAACTTTGTGTCATCTGCAAACTTGCTGATCATGCCCTGTACGTTGACATCCAGATCATTAATGTAGATTACAAACAGTAAGGGACCCAACACCGATCCCTGCGGCACCCCACTGGACACCGGCCTCCAGTCACAGAAGCAACCTTCTACCATTACCCTCTGCCTTCTGTCACTAAGCCAGTTTTTTATCCATTTTGCCATGGTGCCCTGGATCCCATGGGCTCTGACCTTCTTGACTAGTCTCCTGTGTGGGACCTTGTCAAAAGCCTTACTGAAATCCATGTATACCACATCCACTGCACTACCCCCATCTACCCCCTTGGTCACCCCTTCAAAAAATTCAATCAAGTTAGTCAGACACGACCTTCCATTAACAAAGCCATGTTGACAATCCTTAATTAACCCTCGATCCTCCAAGTGAAGACTGATTCTGTCCCTCAGAATCTTTTCTAGCAGCTTCCCCACCACCGATGTCAGACTCACCGGCCTGTAGTTCCCAGGTTTATCCCTACTGCCCTTTTTAAATAATGGCACCACATTAGCTATCCTCCAGTCCTCCGGTACATCCCCTGTTGCAAGAGAGGCTCTGAAAATTTGTGCCAGAGCCTCCGCAATCTCCTCCCTTGCCTCTCTCAGCATCCTGGGATACATCTCGTCAGGGCCCGGAGACTTATCCACTTTTAAGCCTGCCAGAGCCTCCAGCACCGCCTCCCTGTCAATAGCAATATGCTCAAGAACATCACAACCCTCCTGCTCCATTTCTAAGTCCGCATCGCCCTCCTCCCTCGTAAAAACAGATGCAAAAAATCCATTTAAAACATCTCCTACATCCTCTGGCTCCACACACAGCTTTCCACTATGGTCCCTGATGGGCCCCAATCTTTCCCTCGTTATCCTCTTACCCTTGATATATTTATAGAACACTGGGATTTTCTTTTATTTTGCCCGCTAGTGCTATCTCATGGCCCCTTTTTGCTCTCCTAATTTCTTTTTTAAGAACCGCCCTACACCTTCTGTATTCCTCTAATGATGCCTGTGCCTTAAGTTCTTTATGCCTTCCAAAAGCCCCCCTTTTTTTTCGAATCAATCCTACTATATCGTTCGACATCCAAGGTTCTTTGGACTTGTTTGTCCCACCCTTAAACTTTAGGGGAACATGCTTCCTCTGTACTTTTTCAATTATTCCTTTGAATAACTCCCACTGTTCTGATGCGGTTGTCAACAACATTGACATTCTTTGGAAACTCAGAAGGGGAGCAGTTTCTGGAATCAGATAAGGAAGGAATGTCATAAATCGAACCAGATGGGCAGATGGAACAAGTTGGGGAAGGGGGTAGGAGACCCAGTGGGTTGAGTGTGTGGGTGGAAGGCAGATGGGACCTGGTGGGGAGGAGAATGTATCTGGTCAATGGGGGGCTCGGGTTAGTTAGAAAGAAAGAAGGGAGGGGGGTGTTGTGAGAGAACTTGAATAGATCAGAAGAATAGAAAGAAAAGAACAAAGGGCATGTAGAACATAAAACTATCAGTTGGAGGAACATAACAGGTCAGGCAGCATCTGTCGATGGAAAGGAATGATCAATGTTTCCGTTTGAATCCCTTCGTTATCAACCTGTCCCAGCAAACAATGGGACATTATGGCCGCCACCCTTCCTTGGTCATCTGTTACCAGCTCTGCTCTGTTCTAGCCTTTTTTTTAAACCTCCATTTCCCTCCCCTTTTCTTTCAGTCTGAAGAAGGGTCCCGACCCAAAATGTCATCCATCCTTTTTCTCCAGAGATGCTGACTGACCCGCTGAGTTACTCTAGCACTTTATGCCTAGTTTTGAGTCAAAACCCTGCGTAGGGAGAACGGGTTACCTGAAATTGGAAAATTCAATGTTCATACCATTGGGTTGTTAACTACCCAGGTGTAATATGAGTTGGTGTGTAGGAAGAAACTGCAGGTGCTATTTTACAGCGAAGATAGACACAAAATGAGCAGACAGGCAGCATCTCTGGGAAGGAATGGGTGACGTTTCGGGTCGAGGCGCTCCCTGTGTTGTAATATGAGGCGCTGATCTTTGAGTTTTCATTTGGCTTCGCCCTGGTGGTGCTGGTGATAAATGGGGCCAGTTGGTTGAGTGTGTGCATGAGATGTAGGTAGAATCAAGGTGGGAGAGATGATTTTTTGGACAGATAAATGTCTTGTGTTAATGTCAGTCATTCAACTGCTGTGTTCACAAATTGATGCTCTTCATCCGTGTGCTTTGGTTGTAACTCATAGTAACTCAGAGAAGTGAAGGAGAGTTTCGAATTAGAACCAGATTTAACACTTCGTTGAAAAGCCTTTATCAGAATTTAGGCTCATTGACCTGAAATATTGATTCTATTTAGTTTTCCACAGATACTGTTTGATCTGCTGAAGGTTTCTAGAACTTCCAGGATTTTTTTGTTAACTTTCATTTGCATTTCTTAATTACATTCTGGTCCCACATCGTTTTAGATTTGATTTTAAGCTGAGGGATAGCACATTGCAAGCAATCAAAGAAAAATTATTAATTCCAAAATGGCAAAATTAAGAGATTTGCCTGTTTAAGGAACCCCTGAGTGTTGAATTATTTAATCAAAGGCGCTCTTATTAAACGAGGACTAATTTTTATATTTATTTACTACAATAATAGCAGTCAGTTTGTTATCGCACTTTAATTTACAATAACTTGTAACATTTCATTTGGTTTAGATTAGTTTAGTTTGCTTATTTTGTTCAAAAAAGCAATTGTTCCCAGATTCATTTTGTGAACTTTGCAAATTGAATTCATCAGACTTGTCTTCTCAGATGTGTTTGATCCTGAAATGAAATTTTTTTGGTAAAATTGTTTTGAATGCATTTCTTCCCTCTCTTCTCAGGCCCGTCTTGACATTCTGAAGATTCATTCTCGAAAGATGAACTTAACACGTGGCATCAATTTGCGCAAGATTGCTGAACTAATGCCAGGAGCATCGGGTGCAGAGGTCAAGGTCAGGGACTCTAGTAAATCCTAATCAATCCTCTGGCTTCCCCTTTCCACCTCCTGCCCCCCTATAAAATGTATCGGTGTGGATAATGCCCTATATATGCACTGTAGTGGCTTGCACACTTAACAATACACTTTCACTGCAGTTAAATCTGCTTTGGTGAAGTAAAAAAGCAGGAAGATATTATTATTTTTGGGTGTTTTTTACTGGTTTATTGTTACAAATGTACCCACAGACTCTCTTTAATTGTGAACGTGGAAACTCAGATTTTTTTTATACATAGGGAAATAATGCTTTATCTTTCTGACCCTTTGTTAACTTAGAATTGTAAAAATGTATAACATCGTGACCCGGCCATCCAAAAATCCATTTAAAATGGCTGCCACATCTCTTGATTTGCAGCCTGTCGGCCAAGCATTCATTCAGCCAGCATTCATCTAGTTATTTTTAAGATATGATTGGAGTTTCTGCCATAACCACCCTGCCAGGTAGTCGATTCCAAATCCACAACCTTGGATTAAAATAAAATATTTCCCGACCGTTCAACCTTAAATCTCTAACCCTTGTTTGAAATCTCTCTGCTAAAACGAACTTCTTTGCTTGTAAGCCTCATAATTTTGTACATCTTTTCAGACAACTCCAGTTCATCCAATCTCCCCATGCAAGTAAAATTCTCCAGCATCCTCGTAAATGAACTTCTAATATAGTGTCAGGCATTGTATGCCATACTCGAGTGGTTGCATTATTTTTTTGTTCAAGTCTGAGGTTTCTTTCTTTGACCAGTGAAAGCAGATATCCCATAATCTGCCTTTTTAGGGATGGGCCAGAAATACTGACCTTGCTGGCAAAGGACCGATAGTTAAATAACTGGCTAAATAGTTAAATGTGATGGTGGATCTGTAAGGGCTAACATTAGGATGTGGGTTTTATTGCAGGAGTATAAAAGCTCCAGCTCGATTAGATTGCTGGGGCATCCTGTTTGTCAGCATGGAAGCGCGGTTTATGGCTGATCGTATCCTCTGATATCAGCAACCAGCGTTCAAAGCTTTGAAGTGTTAAGAAGAACATCTTGCCAACATGGACTGCCCTTTGTTCCCAAGAAAGAAGAGGACACGTAGGTCCCGATGGTCACAGAGGTCCCGAAAGACACATAAAGATTTATAGGGCATTGTAACCTTGCCATATAAGGCAGCGATGGAAACATACTGGCACATGTATTTAGGGTATAAAAGGTGTGTAAATGTAAGCTTTGGGGGAGAGAGGCTACACTAGCTGCCTGAGTGTTTCTGAACGCTCTGGTGCCTAGGCTCTCTCCCACCTGGGTGAGTAGAATAAAGAGGTTAAACGGATTTGGTTGTCTGACTATTCTGTTAATAGGTCACGAACTACAACAGATCAGTAAGGCTTCTGTTAAAATACAAATGTTCTTAAAGAGCTTATTAAAAATGTAGTAGAATTTCTGTGATCAAGTGGTGACTCCAGTATGAGATGGGATTGTCTTTTTAGAGGTGCCTTTATTTTTCAGGGTGTATGCACAGAAGCTGGCATGTATGCCTTGAGAGAAAGAAGAGTTCATGTCACACAGGAAGACTTTGAAATGGCAGTGGCCAAGGTAAGAAACTAAAGGTTGTATCAATCAGGTGCAATGGAAAATGCCGTAATTTGGCTTCAATGCTACAATGGAATGCACAACAATCACAGAAAGGTTGTGATGCAAGTTGTGAATGTGGAATGGATTACAGGAATTCTGGCACCATGCTTCGGGATGGCAGTGAGAGGAAATATAATGCAGAATAATTTCTTGGATTCAATGATTTTGTAATAAAGCCAAGTTGGACTGGAGTCTAAAATTAATCCTATAGCCATACACCTGTCTCAAATATATGCCCTATTTTCCCTGTTTCAAAAACGTCATATAAAATATATACAGCAGAAATTCTCCCAACTTAAAAAGTAATTCTCAGTATATTGCTAATGGCATGTTGGCCTTCATAACGAGAAGATTTCAGTATAGGAGTAAAGAGGTTCTTCTGCAGTTGTATAGGGCCATGGTAAGACCACATCTGGAGTATTGTGTACAGTTTTGGTCTCCTAATTTGAGGAAGCACATCCTTGTAATGGAGGCAGTGCAGCGTAGGTTCACGAGATTGATCCCTGGGATGGCAGGACTGTCATATAAGGAAAGATTGAAAAGACTAGGCTTGTATTCACAGTTTAGAAGGATGAGAGGGGATCTTATAGAGACATATAAAATTATAAAAGGACTGGACAAGCTAGATGCAGGAAATGTTCCCAATGTTGGGGGAGTCCAGAACCAGGGACCACTATCTTAGAATAAAGGGGAGGCCATTTAAAACTGAGGTGAGAAGGAGCTTTTTCACCCAGAGAGTTGTGAATTTGTGGAATTCTCTGCCACGGAGGGCAGTGGAGGCCAAGTCACTGGATGGATTTAAGAGAGAGTTAGATAAAGCTCTGGGGGCTAGTGGAATCAGGGGATATGAGGAAAAGTTGGGCACAGGTTACTGATTGTGGATGATCAGCCATGATCACAATGAATGGCGGTGCTGGCTCGAAGGGCCGAATGGCCTCCTCCTGCACCTATTTTCTATGTTTCTATATTTTCACACACAAACGCGTTTTCAATTGATTGTTACCAGTTACAAAATCAAAGCCTGAATAACTGAAAAGATTATTTTTTTGTCTATCCATGTTCTTGTGTGTAATAAAAGTGTGTTCTTTAGGGTTGGAGTAATGTTTAGGGTAACTGGGTTACCTAAAATTAGGTAGGTTTAGTTTGGATGCAGCATGGAAACAGGCTCTTTGGCTCACCGCCCATCAATCACTTGTTCATTCTATTTCCGTTATCCCAGTTTTTCATCCACTCCCTATGCATTAGCGCCAAATCTTTTAGGGTTAAATTAAACTAAACCCCGCACGCCTTTGGGATAAAGAAGTGGACACACACGGTCGCCGGGAGAACGTGCAAACTCTAGGCAGCACCAGAAGTCGGGATTGAACCCGGGTCTCTAGTGCTGTGAGGTTGCAACTGCCACCCAATTTAGTAAATATTTTGTACATTTTTCACTTACATTTACTCTTACAATCCTAATTATAGAACCAAAAATGATGTGGCCTGTATTTGACTGAACATTTGAGTTATTTGAATTCAAAGTCCCACTTCATTCACAACTTGCAGCATATTTCATTGATTATATTATTTTCTTTACTCTTCCAAAATATATTCCACACGTTTTTGTCAACGTGGTGGCTCTAGCATTGGACTCTAGATGGTTCTCGTTTTTCAGTGTAATGTATTGATTTACACCCACTCTTCATTCCATGCCTGTCAGCTTGATCTTTGCATCCATAGGAAAAGTTCATTCCTAATTATTCAGTGTTACTTTATTTATTATTCATCAGCATTATTTTATTTAGTTCTTGATTTATTAATTATTTTGTTACTATAATTAGCATTATATTCAGCATTACATTATTACTTTCTCATGTAAGAAGGAACAGCAGATGCTGGTTTAAATTGAAGATAGACACAAAAAGCTGGAGTAACTCAGCAGGGCAGGCAGTATCTCTGGAGAGAAGGAATGGGTGACATTTCGGGTCGAGACCTGGGTCTGAAGAAGGGTCTCGACCCGAAACATCACCCATTCCTTCTCTCCAGAGATGCTGCCTGTCCCGCTGAGTTACTCCAGCATTTTGGGTCTATCTTTGGCATACTTTCTCGTTGACATGAAAGGATGATATTCACTATCACTTGGTTGTTCACATCTATATTCAGCAAAATTGTCTGATAACTTTAATCTAAAAGTTATTGTTTTCCAATAAAATAATAATTGTTTAGTCTTTTTATTAGCATTCCATGAATCCTCTCTCGGCTTGGTTTAACTTTGGCCACTTGTTTATACTCTGCTCTCCATTGCAATAACACTGTTCACTCACCTTATCCTTTCCTTGCAGGTGATGCAAAAGGACAGCGAGAAGAACATGTCCATCAAAAAGCTTTGGAAGTAATTGCATGCAGGGAAGTTGGTTGACAAGTGACTTTACCATTTGAAAATGTTAAGTCATTCGAAGCTTTGTCTTTAATACATGTCATTAAAAAAACATGTTTGTTAATGGGTAATTTAGCTGCTAAAATTGATTTTCTTTCCTGAACTCTACCGGGCATTAATCTTGTAAAGATGTTTCACACGTTTAAAACAAAATCTCATGATTTACTTTGGTCAACAGAAGTAAGGAATGTGCATTCTCTAAAGAGACTGTGAAATTGGTCTCTCCAGGTTGGAAAACGAGACCTTTGTACCAATCCTGCTCACGTCCAAAAAAGTCTAATATTGGGTAGGGGGGGGGAAGAAGAATCTTCCTCGTAAGCGTTCTAGATTGATTGGCCCAAGAATCAATCTGGGGTAGTTACTGGATATACAAGAGATAGACACAATGCTGCAGTACCTCAGGCGGTCAGGCAGCATCTCTGGAGAAAGGAATAGATGATGTTTCAAGTTGAGACCCTTCTTCAGGCTGAGAGTCGGGGAGAGGGAAACTAGAGGTATGAAAAGGTACAGAACATATCAGAGCCAGCACCGATGACCAAAGAGCCCACAATGGTCCATTGTTGGCTGTGGAGGTGGTGATAACAAGCCGATACAAACAGTAAAACTAGCAGGATGACAAGGATGGGGGAGGACGGAGAGAGAGGGAATGCCAGGGTTACTGGAAATTCAAAATCATACTTAAACTGGATATGCAACATGGGTAGTGAACATTTGGCCCACCAAGATCACATAGACGATCAAGCAGCCTTCTTTATACTTATCCTATTTTTTCCCATCACCCACCCAAAACCATTTATCTATTAGAGGTAATTTTCAGTGGCCAATTAAACTACTCAATAAAGATGTAACCTTTACATCATTGGGATGAGAGGAGAAACCGGATGAAACCCCCGAGGTCAGCACTGAAGCTGGGTCATTGCCGTGGTGAGGGAGCGGGCGGCTCTGCTAGCTGCTCCGTTGCAGAAATGTATGTGTTTCACCCAATTCTGTTCCTCCACAACCCGAGGGGAAAAAAACACACAAGACATGACATAAACTGAAGCTGATCTTTACAGTCTTTATTTTCTACACACAACTTCTACAGCAAAATGTGTATATGTGTAATCTGTCATGGCTCTGGTACAAAAATGGTCCCAAAAGCAACAAACATCAAATTACAATGTAAATAACATCATTTTTGTGCCTTTCAAGCAGTGTCTGCTTCCAAAAAAAAAAATGCTCAACACATTTGCTATTGAAGCAGAGTTCCTACAAGCCAGTAAAACATTGCAATGTTTTTTTTATACCTACTGTCCACGAGAGGATCCGAAGCTCCCGAGCGTTGAATGATGGAGTGCAGTCCATCAACTAGTGCTTGCCTAAACCTGCTGCGTTGTAAAATCAGAATGTAGTAACCTCGGTCACATGAGCTCTTTGGGAATGGACGGCAGCTAAACCTCCATTAGTTACAAAGCTATGCGATTTTTTAACTGCATCAATATTCCAACAATATTTCACTTTGAGTCCAGTACCTCATTAATACGGGCATTCTCAGTTTAAATATTGTGTACCTTGGTCTTACACGCCACTGCATTGAATATAAAAGCCATAAAAAACATTTTAAAAATCTGTAAATATAAACGTGTAAAGCATCACTTAACGATTGTTGCACTAATGGCTGCATCTCACATACAACAGGAAGAATGTCTCTCAGTACAGTCACATTTTTTACACTTGGAAATTATCCTAGCTTTGCATGTTCTGGGGATATAACAGATCTGTGTCAAATTTTTGTGCTGGAATTCAATTAATTGCACTTGAAATCTGAACCTGTTTGTAATGGAGACTTTCAGTGTCTCCTGCTGTTACAATCTGTTGATCCACCTCACCCTGCAAACCTGATGAGCCCTTTCTAAATAATCTTTGTATTCAGTCACACTAACTGAAACAACTACCCTGTTGAAGTGGTGGCTTTTAATGACCGGATCATGTCAAATGTGGTAATAAAATGGAATAGATGGATTATTTCAATTTTAGTTTGGTTAAATATTGAATCCGTCATCCAGCAATAGAAACAGGCCCTTAGCCCCCCCCCCCCCAGTCCACATCAATCAACAAGCACCAGTTACATTGATCATGGCCACATTTCCATCTACCTTCCCCAGATTTATGCCACTTGCCAGCACGCCAGGGGCTAATTAACCACCCAAGCCACATCTTTGGGATGTGGCATGAAAGCAAAACACTCATGGCAGACCCACCCATTACAGGGAGAACACACAAAATCCAGTTAGATAGCACTGGAAGTCAAAATTGAATCTGGGTTACCGCAGCTATGACAGCTGTACTACCTATATTAAAAGAGTTTGATGGAAGTTTCAATTAGTATCCCTGATGGGAGTAAAAAAACTTTGGTAATATCGTCTGAGGAGCACTCCATGAACCTGGCAGGACTTCGGGTGCAGGGGAAGAAACCAGTGCTCTTAAAGAGCAGCATCCAGGTCCTGTGCTACATTTATGCAAGAGTTATTTGTGGAGAATGAGGTGAATTGTACGAACCTTCCCTTAAGTAATGGTCGAGGATTGGAAGATTGTTAGGAAAACCGTAATTACTTTGCTGATTTGGATGAAATACGTTTCCTAAAATGCCTGCGACGATCCATAATAGATCATAGACCTTGCAAATGAAATATTCTTTTGTATTTTAGAGTTTCAACAAAAATCGCGAAAAGGTTGAAACAAAGTAATCTAAAATGCATTATCTGGCAATAACCTGCAGAGCTGAGAGTTTGAGGAAAAAAATTGAAGTGTAATTAGTAATTTGCAGAGCTATGGGGAAATGGGACCGAACAGAATGCCTGACAAGTTGGCATGGATTTAGTGGGACAACAACCAGATGTGCCTTGAAGTTTTATTGTCTAGGAAACTGGCTGACGTGGGTAACAGTCTATGTACAAAGTGCAGATTGTGTACGATGTTTAATTACGCCTGATACATTTAATTAAGAGACATGCCCTCCTGTTGCAACCATCTAAACACAACACAATCTCACAGAAGCAAATTTCCCTGCATTTCAATACCCCAGCTAAACTATTCCACACTCGCGCGCACACCCACAGCAATCATTACTGTAAACTTTTAAAGCTAAAGCTTTGCAAAAATCTGGAATTCAGATGAAACATTTAAATTTGCATTTTGCAATTTTACTTGAAAAATTCTTTTTACCTGAAATATTCAGCTCTTGTTACCCTCAACCTTTATCTTCCTGAACACACAAACTTTTTATATATATATTTTTTAACAAAACAAGTAAGTTGTGCAAAACTATTGGAAAGCAACTTTCTAAATTAAACAGCTCCAAACACAATATGAGACTGCAATCCCATATTTGTGGAAATTTCATCAGTATTCCTATTCAGATTAAAGGTAGACACAAAGTGCTGCAGTAACTCAGGGGCTCAGGCAGCATCTCCGGAGAAAATGGATGGGCGACGTTTTGGGTCGGGACCCTTCCTCAGATCCGTTCTCCAGAGATGCTGCCTGGCTTACTGAGTTACTCCGGCACTTTGTGTCTATCTTTAGTATAAACCGGCATCTACAGTTCTTTGTTTCTACATTTCCTAGACAGATTGTTTGGATCTACCTCTGTGCAGAGTGGTACAAGTTGTGCCATGAACAGAAACCCCAGTGTTGTTACAGGTTCTGCTTAGTAAAGTAGAAGCTCCGTTATCTGAGCATCAGTGCTTTGGTTTGTGCATTCGAACTGCATTATTTTCCATATGGCTCTGATCTGACAAACATCATTTTGATTATTCTTTGCATAAAGCACGATGTGTATTTGAAATCGAGTTGCCGAATCCTAAAATCAAGTTAAATGCTTATTACAATTCTGTTGCTACAGTGCTTATACCCCTGCTGACACAGGCAACATGTTTCCAGAGTCTTGCCTTTAAAACCCATTCTGGTGATTAGCAGTTTCAAAGAACCAATTTCCAACATTCAACTTATTAAAAAGAAAAATGATTCGAGTTTGAACACCAATAAAGCAGTAGTTTGAAATAATTAATCACTTCTGAAAGCAAAATCCACAAGGACACATTTATCATTTTCCTCTCCACATTTTGCGACTGTTTGGAACCTGATGATCATTTCCACATCAGCTCTCGTCACACAACAGTGTGAAGCGGAAGAAATTGGTCCTTGCTAGCTTGAACAAATGTAAATCACCCCATTCCACATCCCTTCAAGATTGCTGCACGAAATCTGTCCGCAAAACTCCATTTACCTTAAAGTACACCGTCGGGAAACAAACATGTTTAAAACGGTACTTATGTAAACTTCAAACAATGATAAATCCGAGTATCCTACATAGTTCAAATAAACTAAATAGAATTTATCTTGATTTCACAATATTCACACAGTATCTATTTCAAAACTATAATCAAATTCATCTCTCATCAGTGTTCACCATCTGCAACGTTAGTGCGATTTCTGATACCAGTTTTTGTTTGGTGGATTGAATTCAAACCACACTTTGCACTGGTACATTTTACTTTCTTAGTTGCAACATGATGTTTAAACACTGGCAGAAATGTCCTTGTAATAAACTAGCTTACAGGATATTGATAAAGATTTAAGGCACAGATATAGCTCTAGAAACTGTGAGATGTACTCTTCTGAGAGCAATGCAATTTGGATTGTCACTGCAAGGAGACAAGCTGAGTAACGTACATCTTTATCACTAGTCTGATGGACTAGTGGTCCATGTAGCGTGATATGTATTTTTCCAGAGACTAAAATAATTCTTCATGGAATGTGATTGCCATCACCTTGGCTCGCAGCTGTAATATCCTGTTCCAATTCCAGCTTGCGTAATCTATACTTTGAAGGACCAAAATGATGAAAACTGAGCGGATTCTGAACTCTACAAAGAGTGACAGTGCTTGGTCCTAATATTATGTTCCCACAGTTCTCAGAAAAGATGAAAAAGTACTTTTCACTGACTCTACAAGTTCAAAGTTTGAAAGATTTGAACGGGAGAAAAAAGAACACCACAGGCCAGAAATTATGACATTAAAACGCTGAACGCATTCATTAACCAGGAATGCAAACAGGAATTTCTGGCCAGAACTGTGATCCAAAATTATGATTGCGTGTAAGCGCTGGAGAGACTTACAACCAAACAATGTGGTTTTTATCCTTATGATACCACAGCTGTCAGAAATAATGTTTCAACACCCTTCAATATTCCCTGGGGATAATTGGGATCCTGCTCTTTACGTTTACGATGCCTTCACTTTAGGAAGTTGTCCAGCTATTCTGGGCACTCCAGGGGTTATGATAACCCGCTCTGATTGTGCAATCTATTTATCTGTGGCGAAAACCTAAAGGCAGATTTGGGCCGTACCAGAAGGCTTTCAGCCAAATGAAACTGCTGGGGTTATAAATAATCAAAAATAGACTGAACACCCTTGAATTGAAAGCAATAGTTTCTAAAAAAATAATTCTCAGTTGATTTGTTCCTGCAGATGTTAGTAGACCTCTGACTAAACACTGCAGGAGAGGGAAAAGGGCGTTTACATTTAAGTATTGAATTCTTTTTTTTTATAAAATAAAATGTCAAGACTTTACAAAAATAGTGCTGGAATGTCCCTGGTAAGGAGCAGCTTTGCTGCTGGTGACTTATCCTCCAGCCAGGTTGTTCTCGGATGTCAAGGAAGCAATGCAAGTAACATTGAGTTCCAGTTCTTTGGAAGGGGGGCACTAGGTGAAACGTATTCCCAATACTTGTTCCAGTTCTTGTCTACGTTGCTGAACCTGTTCAGAAAGAAAAAGATTACATTTGTTATCCTAATTTGACCCTGTATTAGCACAGAACAGAACAGGACAGCACAGGAACAGGCCCTTTGGCCCTCTATGTCCATGCTGAACAAGATACCAAGTTAAACTAATCTCTTCTACCTGGATGTGATCCGTATCCCTCCACATCCATATTGGTTGATGTTACTTTGTCGTTGCTTTGACAGATTCTGGAATAGTACGGGTGGCAGGGGTTATGGGGAGAAGGCAGGAGAAAGGGGTTGAGAGGGAAAGATAGATCCTGCTGTGATTGAATGGCAGAGCAGACTTGATGGGCCGAATGGCCTCATTCTGCTCCTATGAATTGTGAACTTATGAAGTGAAATACCCTTGAGTGACCACCAGGAGGATGAAGAGCGCCTAGTCTTTGCCCTTTTATTCTCTGTGCACAAGTCAGATCTCACCTCCCCCCCACAGTATGTGAACTGAAAGAGGTGAAAGAAACTGTTTATTACGATGCGAGCGCTTGAATCTGTGACTGAAAGAATTTCCCCTACTTGAAACAATGTTTTGGTGCATTAACCATCTCTGAGAGCTTTAAATGTCCATCACACTTGTAGTGTAAGGGTGCATTAACTTGGAACTTTACAACAAGACAGTGACTTTCCTGCTCATCCATAACTGAACACATCATCCAGGAAGTACAGTGGGGCTGTGATATGCACATGATGAAGAATGTTGCTATATTAAAAATCAAACTAATTTCCATTTCATAATATATGCACCACTACTGGACACATTCCATTCTTCCTATTTAGTTTCGTTTAGAGATACAGCATGGAAACAGGCTCTTCGGCCCACTGAGTCCACAATGCCAATTCGATCACCTGTCCATAGTTCTGTGTTATCTCACCTTCATATCCACTCCCAACACACAAGGAGAATTTCAAAGGCCGATGAACCTACAAACCCGCAAGTCGTTGGCAGCTGGGAGGAAACCCATGCAGTAACTGTCAGAACATGCAAACTCCACACAGATAGCAGCCGAGGTCAGGATCGCATCCGGGTCTCTGGCGCTGTGAGGCAGTGGCTCTACCAGCTGCACCACTGTGCCACCTTCTAGAACCCATTAACAGGTTCCCAACAAAGGAATCAGCTGGCTTTGTTCTTCACTTATTTGAAGAGGTTGCGATTTGTGGACTGGAAAGACAAAAATCCTGGAACAAACGAACTAATGTGACATCCAAAGTACATGCTGTTCCCAGACATTCCTCTAATTGCAGATTCCAAAGGTCAAACTTGTGATGATTATCCACAAGATCTCAATGCTTATTGTTCATTTACATCACATCACAAACACAACATGAGGACTGACAACCTCCAAGTTAAGACTGGCTAAATTACCAAACCTAGCCTCACCTCACCTACTCCTCGACCGTTGCAACAGTCATTTTTAGTTTAGAGATACAACGTGGAAACAGCCCTTTCAGTCCACGCTGACCAGTGACCACCCGTGCTCTAGTTCTACCCCACATATTACAGACACTTTACAGAAGCTAATTATCCTACAAACCTCAACGTCATTGGTATGTGGGAGGAGACTGGAGCATCTGGAGAAAACCGTGCAATCATGGGGAGGACGTACAAACTCCATGCAGATAGCACCCGGATCGAACCCAAGTCATTGGCACTGTAAGGCAGCAACTGTAAGGCTGTGCCACTGTGTTGCATTTGCCTGCCCATATCCTGCTATGCGATGCCCCTTCAACAATATGTCTAAATGTGACTTAAACAAAAGTTGTATCTGAATCCACACTGCCTCTTCTGGCAGAACGATTCAGATATCAACCACCATCTTTGCGGGGAAAAAACTGCCTATCCGGTTTATTTTCTTACACTTAAGCCCCACTTTTAAAAAGCACCAGCTATTGCAGCCTCTTCAAAACACTGCTGTTCACAAACTTTCAAAAGACCTGAGTTGTGGCCAGAGACTTGGCAATCTGGTTTTCGAGAGCACGAGGAGCTTGGTCTCGATTCACGATGACCTTTCATGAAGGAAAGTAATGGACCAGTCACGACGATGTACTTTCTCCCCCTTCAGAAATGCCGAACCTGCTCAATATCTCAACATCTCCCATTGACCTCTCAGGTTTGCAGCAACTGCACTCATTGCCTTTCCCCCTCTCCCTGGCCTATTCTTTTAACCTGCTAGAATTTGCCAATTTACACAAAGGGTGGTGGCTATATGGAACGAGCTGCTGGAGGACATAGTTAGGGCAGGTTCTATCACATTTAAGAAACATTTGGACAGGTCGGCGGATAGGATAGATTTAGAGGGATATGGTCCAAACGCAGGCGTGGGACTAGTGTAGATGGGACATGTTGGTCGGCGTCGAGTCGAATGGCCTGTTTTCATGCTGTCTGACTCTGACTCTAAATCAGACCACATCAGCGGCGTACAAAGTAATGGAACGAGAAGTTAATTGTAAATGTGAAGCACTAAACTCCACCGCTTACCACAAAGAGTAAAGCAACGATGTGTGTGTGTGTGTGTGTGAAAGTGATTGGCTGTACCTTTGAGAAGATGAATCTTCCAACTCCCTCCTTTGTCCAGGGTTCATGGTAAAACTCAGCCCGTCTCTCCTCCTCTGGGTTGCCAGTGACATCAGTCATAATCTGCAGTCAATACAGAGGGACATTAAAGCAAGAATCTTTACCGGTAAAGTGAAAATTATTGTGTGACTGAGCTGGAATTGTGTTTCTGAGGGCAAAGACCAAACTTAAAACTTTGTTTTAGCTCTCTATGGGAGGAAACCGGAGAAAACCCACGCAGGTCACAGGGGGAGAACGTACAAACTCCGTACAGATAGCACCCGTTGTCAGGATCGAACCCGGGTCTCTGGCGCTGTGAGGCAGCAACTCTACTGTTGCGTCACTGTGCCACCGTCATTTACTTCAACTTCTGGCCTCATCTGCTGCTCCCACAGACTGAGATGAGGAAAAACTTTTTTCACCCAGAGAGTTGTGAATCTGTGGAATTCTCTGCCACAGAAGGCAGTGGAGGCCAATTCACTGGATGTTTTCAAGAGAGAGTTCGATTTAGCTCTTGGGGCTAACAGAATCAAGGGATATGGGGGAAAAAGCAGGAACAGGGGTACTGATTTTGGATGATCAGCCATGATCATATTGAATGGCGGTGCTAGCTCGAGGGGCCAAATGGCCTACTCCCGCACCTATTTTTCGATGTGATCTAATCAAGCCACAGCCCGTTGTGTACATTGTAAGCAATTCTTCTCTGCATGATCAACCTCACCTTGTAGTCGTGGCACTGCGACTTTGTCCAGTCCTGAATAAACTCCTGAGGATGGGTGCTGAAGCTGAGCATGAAGTCTCGTTGGATCTTCAGCTGATTGATCGATTCAATCGTGTCATGAATCTGGAAAACAACGCATCTGATGACCATCACTTCAAATACAGTTAGAATCTTCACAATCCATCTTGTCAAACACTGAATGGCTCGAAGGGCCGAATGGCCTACTCCTGCACCTATTGTCTATTGTCCATTGTCTATTGTCAAACATTGTCAAACATTTGTTTGTTTGTGTGTACATCTGTGATTTTTAAAATTTTGCTCATCTCATGTTGCAGTGCAAAAGACTTAAAATATTAATAGACAATAGACAATAGGTGCAGGAGTAGGCCATTCGGCCCTTCGAACCAGCACCACCATTCAATGTGATCATGGCTGATCATTCTCACTCAGTACCCCGTTCCTGCCTTCTCCCCATACCCCCTGACTCCGCTATCCTTAAGAGTTCTATCAAGCTCTCTCTTGAATGCATTCAGAGAACTGGCCTCCACTGCCTTCTGAGGCAGAGAATTCCACAGATTTACAACTCAAAGCCAAATAGTCCTTAGAACTCGACTGTCTCCACATAATAAAACTCAGATTAATCTACGTCTACACATCCATGTAGACACCAATTTTGCCAGAGATTTTGTCATCTTTTCAAGAGGTTACTTGTCTGGATGTTAACTATTAGCCATCTGCTCCACAAATCAAAAGAAGAAGAAGAGAATTCTTCTGGCTGTCTATCTCAAGCTAGTCTCGTTAGTTCATTTTTGATTTGTGTAGAGGTAAGATTTCTATTCTTGCCAGAGCACGTTGATGAAGAATGCAGAAATGTAAAAACTCGTGCTCATAGACTGGAGATGAAGGTGAGGAACTGGCCTTGATTACGGAGCCCTACGCATCAAAGACAAGGCAGAGCTGCCAGTTAGAACAACATTTGATGAGGGGAGATCATTTGGCCTCAAGTAAATCAAAGCTCTTACACTTTAACATCAGGAGATTTTTTGAGCAAGTCTATTGTTTAAGAAATAGTTTCGGCGGCATGGTAGCACAGCAGTAGAGCTGCTGCCACACAGTGCTAGAGACCCGGGTTCCATCCTGATAACGGGTGCTGTCTGTTCAGAGTTTGTATTGTGGCGCGTTGATAGAGGCCCGAAATAAAAGCAAGGAGCCAGGTATTTCGGGGACGTTATGTTTTATTATTCCTCGGTTATCAGACGGGTCGAGTCTGCCGGAATGGCTTCGCGCCCAAAACCTTGTCCTTATATACATGGTACCGGACCGCCTCCCTGGACTGGTCCATTCCCGTGCCGAGGGGTCGGTAGTAGTATGGCCCGACCCTTGGGAGCCGCCACAGGATGTTGTCCCCCCCCGCGATACGTGCGTGGGTTTTCTCCGAGATCTTCGGTTTGCTCCCACACTCCAAAGACGTACAGGTTTTTGTAGGTCAATTGTTTTGGTATAAATGTTAAACTGTCCCTAGTGCGTGTGGGATAGCATTGTAAGAAAATAACTGCAGATGCTGGTACAAATCGAAGTCTGAAGAAGGGTCTCGACCCGAAACGTCACCCATTCCTTCTCTCCTGAGATGCTGCCTGACCTGCTGAGTTACTCCAGCATTTTGTGAATACCTGGGATAGCAGGGATCGCTGATTGGTGCAGACTCGGTGGGCTGAAGGGCCTGTTTCCGCGCTGTATCTCGACTCTAAGCTAAACTAAATATTAAGAGTTTGTTGCCAAGTCAAACACTTACCATTGCACAAACGATGAACGATTTCAACTACCTGTTTAACCCTCTGTCCTCACCAATTTCATTTCACTCTGTTCATTCCATTTTCATGTAATTTTAGTAATATTCACAGCACAACCTATCTAAACTATTTAATACTTGATATACTTCAATGCATCCCGTCTTTCCGTGCTGTAAAACACAAGCTTCTCTTATCTTTTCTCTGAACTCTACACTTGCTTTTAATCAACTGTATTATTTTTTTAATATCTTTTCCACTACACATACATCAGCCATGTGCCATGGCAGACAAGGTTTAATGTAACTGTGGTTTGATCACTGAATTGTAAAACCTTTATCATTCTTCTGTAGACCCATATCCTGCTGTTGTGTCCTTATTTTGCTATCATATTTACTTGTAGAATAGTTTTATCGTGGCATCATTTGGGAGTGGAGGTTGCAAAGTATAATTATGACAGTATTGACCAAAATTTAAAAAACAGCCAAGTTAAAAAAGTCATGGTTTTTACTCAATAAGAATTTACAAAATAAATCCTTCAAACACAAACCTGCATTTGTGAAAATAACCAGACTGAAAAAATGTTGCTCAATCATAAAATTCAGTCTTCAATATTTTCGTAAAATACTTGGTTGGCATATCCAAGACATTTTTTTTGTGTCACCTTATAAATGACAAATATAGCAAGGTGATCCGTTTCAGAATGTACATTCTGAATTATAATATGCCACTTTGTGGTTTATCAGTTATAGGAGCAGAATTAGGCCATTCGGCCCATCAAGTCTAGTCCGCGGTTCAATCATGGCTAATCTATCTTTCCCTCTCAACCCCATTCTCCTGCCTTCTCCCCACAACCCCATTACAAGGTGGGTAATTCTGCAGATCCTTCCTTGTTTGTGGTTAGCACTGACCAAGAAACAATGACTCCAACGAGAATTCTATCTTCATTCACCCATCCCCCGCTGGCAATACTCTGTGCGGGTCGGTCGGGGACGAGCTGTCTGTCCGTGGGCGTGGGGAAGAGAGTGGAAGTTTTGTTGCCTCCATCACAGTGAGGGGGTGTTTGGAGTCACTGTGATGGACGTTATGTGTTGGGGTCATGTGTCTTGTGTTCTTTTTTGTGTGTGACTGCTATGTAGTTTCGTTCGGTACCTTGGTACCGAATGACAAATAAAGCTCTGTTGAACTGTTGAAAGGGGAAGGAGGTCTTTTAAAACGATGAAAGGTGTTTGAGCCTTCATTTCTTGATGATGTTTTGATTGGATTCCCTCGTCCACATTCAACAAGCGTTGTTACGATACTAATGGCAGTCGTCCTGTCACCGACACTCTTGGCTGTACAGGGACCAGCCCACAGCGAGGCAACACCGGCAGAGATTCTGCTCTCAGCAGCTCCTGCAAACTATCATTGGATCATGTTTAACAGCTAAACACATGGAGATACTCTCTCTGTAACCACAGGAAGTCTTCCTCCAACAACAAGCCTTCAATGGAGCAAGGAAAACCAAAATTGTTGGGGAATAGTCCAACTCCACCGCTTTAATGGCCTCAATGATTTTAAAATATCCATTGGCTTGGCCTCCACAGCCTTCTGTGGTAAAGTGTGTTATTGGATACGGTTCAAATCTCTAAACATTGTTCTCCTCGAATCTAGTACTCTTTGCATTAGACCACCAATAGGATATCAAGATGGATCGTGTGTGAAATGTGGGGAAAATTATCACTGATGCTCAAGACCACATCTTGGACCTGAAGCATTGGGTGGGGGAAGCTAGCTGTGCAGGCAGAGTTATCAGGAAGGGTGACTGGTATTTAATGGCCTCAAGGACTCACCTTAACATCCAGGACTGCAATCTCCTGCTGGTTGGTTGTTGAAAGAAGGAAGTTGCTCATTTGACTCTTCAAAGGGTCATCGACCTCTACATCAATGTCGTAACAAGCAGTTTTCTTCTGATCACTTGGATCGACACTGCAGTTGATGTAAGAGAAGAGATTTATCTCTGGTCACTAAAATAGCGTTTGAAATTTTGTAACCAGTTGCCCCCACAGCAGAACACATACCTAAATCCAGTTCATTTCCTGCACTATACCCAGTATCAATGGTTTCATTGTAGGGCCCAGTTTTAAATGACCGGGTATTACCTAACCCAATCACCAAGTGTATATTTCACTAATGGAGGCACTAGAGACTGTTGGGGGAACTCGCATCTGTCGGGGTGAGGGGTGGAGGTAAAAATGTCAACGCTTCGGGTCGAGACCTTGCCTGATGCAGTTCTGGCCAGCCCAACGCAGGAAGGATGTGAAGGCTTTGGAAAGGGTGGAGGTTAACCAGAATGATTCCTGGATTAAGGGGCATTATTTACAAGGAGAGGTTGGACAGACTTGTTTTCTCTGGAACGCCAGAAGATGAGGGTAGAACCGTTGTAAAACTATGAGAGGCCTTTTCCCCCCAAGATAGAAATATCAAATATTAGAAGACATGGCTTTAACGTGACAGGGCAAAGTTCAAAGGATATGGCATGATTTATTTTACCGGGAGTTGAAGCAGATACGATAGTGGCATTTAGGAGACTTTTGGAGAGGCGCATGGGTATCCAGGAAATAGGGGTATATGGAATACATGCAGGCACATGAGTTGGTCTTGGGGGCTAGTGGAATCAAGGGATATGGGGAGAAGGCAGGCACAGGTTATTGATTGTGGATGATCGGCCATGATCACAATGAATGGCTATGCTGGCTCGAAAGGCCGAATGGCCTCCTCCTGCACCTATTTTCTATGTTTGGCACAGACATTGAGGGCCAAAGGGCCTGATCCTGTGCCTTACTGTTTTACGATCAAAGAAACATCGACAGTTCTTTTCTCCCTCACAGATGTTGCTTGACCTGCTGAGTTCTTCTACCAGATTGTTTTTTTTGTTGTTGCTGAACATTATATAACGCTGATGCAGATTATTACATTATAGGTACTTCTCAACTGGATTTAAATTGTAATTTGCTGCCACTTATCTAATATTGTGACGTCATCGCATCCTCAGTTTAATGACATTGAACACAGATCCAATCCATCGGGGAAGCTTCACTATTGTCACGGAAAATTTAGAGTCACACGGCAGGAAACAGGCACTTCGGCCCAACTTGTCCGTGCCGACCGAGATGCCCCGTCTAAGCTCATCCACTTTGACTGCGTGTGGCCCACATCGCTACACATCTTTCCTGTCCAGGGGTCTGTCCAAGTGTCTTGTAGATCCTGTTATTGCACCTGCTTCATTACCTCCTCTGGCAGCTAATTTCATATACCCACCACCCTCTGAGTGAACACTCTGTCCCTCAGGTTCCTACTAAATCACATTATATCTATGTCCTCTGGATCTTGATTCCCCTAACCCTGGGAAAAAGACTCCTATCCCCCTCATGATTTTGTACACCTCTGTAAGACTTCCTCTCAGACTCCTGCACTCCAAGGAATAAAGTCCTAGGCTGCTCAACCTCTCCCTACAACTCACACCCTCGAGTCCTGGCAACATCCTGGTACATCTTCTCTGTATGCTTTCCAGCTTAACAACGTCTTTCCTGTAACATGGTGACCAAATCTGAACACGATACTTCAAATGTGGCCTCACCAATGCCTTGTACAACTGTAACATGGCCTCCCTACAAGACTCAGGCCTATGAATGAGACATTAAGCCCCATGTGGCCTCAGGTGAACATAGAATTCCCACCTCAGCAGGTTATTCCCTGACTAGTAGTCATTGATTGATTGAGACAGCATGAAAGCAGGTCCTTCTGCAGCCCACCGAGTCTAAGCCAACCATCGCTCACTCGTTCACACTAGTTCTGTGTCATCACACTTTCACATCCACCCCACACATTGAGGGCAATTTGCAGATGCCAAGTAACCTACAAACCCACACGTCTTTGGGATGTGGGAAGAAGCCAGAACACCTGGAGGAAACCCACGTGGTCACAGGGGAGAACATGCAAACTCCGCACAGACAGCACCCGAGTTCAGGATTGAACCCCGATGTCTGGCACAGTGAGGCAACAGTGCCACTGTGCCTGTCTTATTAACATTATTACAGCTGATTGGCTTTTATAACATCTCTTTGTGAGACCTTGACTGGGCACATCACCTGTCAAATTTGCCACAATGAACAGTGACTACATTCACACACACAAGCGAGGGGTGTCCAGATTCAGAGACAGTTTCTTCCCAGCTGTTATCAGGCAACTCAACCATCCTACCAAGAACTAGAGAGCAGTCCTGAACTGCTACCTACCTCATTGGAGACCCTCAGACTATCGTAGATCGGACTTTAATGGCTTTATCTGGCACTAAATGTTATTCATGTTATTCCCTTTATCATATATCTGTGCACTGTGGACAGCTCGATTGTAATGATGTATTGTCTTTCCACTGACTGGTTAGCACTCAACAATAGCTTTCCACTGTACCTCGGAACACGTAACAATAAACCCAACTCAACCCAACACATCCTGGCTGTAAAGTGACCAGGAGGACAGGAAGGGCACTATATTAACTCAAGCCCACTTCTCTTGCTGTCTCTTTGCTCCATCAGTGACTAGCTCTTCCCAAAGTGGCGGATACACCTCGGGACACTGCTAGTTTCTGATGAGTGCCGTGTACCCTGGAGGGCACTAACCAGAGCTGATCTACTCATAAGATCATAAGGAATTGGAGTAGAATTAGGCCATTCGGCCCATCTAGTCTACTCCGCCATTCAATCATGGCTGATCTATCTCTCCCTGATAACCCCATTCTCCTGCCTTCTCCCCATAAGCTCTGACACCTGTACTAATAAAGAATCCATCTATCTCTGCCTTAAAAATATCCACTGACTTGGCCTCCACAGCCTACTGTGGCAAAGAATTCCACAGATTCATCACCCTCTGACTAAAGAAATTTCATCTCCTTCCTAAAAGGACGTCCTTTAATCCTGAGGCTATGACCTCTAGTCCTAGACTCCCCCACTAGTGGAAACATCCTCTCCACATCCACTATCCAAGCCTTTCACTATTCTGTATGTTTTCAATGAGGTCCCCCCTCGTTCTTCTAAACTCCAGCGATACAGGCCCAGTGCCGACAAACGCTCAGCCAATTACTGCCCTGAGGAACCAAGTATTCTAGGTGACACTGACCAGCAAAGGCCAGAGTTCTTACCTGATCATGTGGTTGATAACGATGGGGTCCGGATGTTGGAGGAGACCAGCCAGTTTTATCGGGATCTCGGTGAACTTCATCCGCATGCAGTTAAATATCTAAGAGAAAGAGTCAATGTGAACAGAGGTGACAAAAGAACACGGGACACCAACTGCAGGAGGAGCAGACAGATGATGTCCAGCCTTCATATTACCTGAGGAAAAGGCATCTATTACTGGAGACTTCAGAGATACGGCGTGGAAACAGGCCCTATATGTTATAAGTTGTGGCGAACAGCAATGTTTGTTTCAGATTCGCATGTTTTCCCATTTTAGTTTAGTTTGGGTTAGAGATACAGCATGGAAACAGGCCCTTTGGCCCACCTAGACTGCACCAACCAATAATAACTCACACACTATTTCTATCCGACACACTAGGGAGAAAATACAGAAGACAATTAACCGACAAACCTGCACGTCTTTGGAATGTGGGAGGAAACCAGAGCAACCGGAGAAAACCCAGGCAGTCACAGGGGCGAACGTGCAAACTCCATACAGACGGCACCCATAGAAAGGGTCGAACTGGGGCCTCTGGCGCTGTAAGGCAGCAACCCTACCACTGCCGAAGAAAGATACAAAATGCTGGAGTAACTCAGCAGGTCAGGCAGCATCTCAGGAGAACATGGATAGGCGACGTTTCGAGTCAGGACCCTTCTTCAGACAGATTTCAAGAGGGGACAGGAACAAAAGCTGAGAGAGAGGAGGGGCAGCCAAAGCAGGGCCAGTAATAGGTGAACACAGGCGAGGGGGGGGGGGGGGGGGGGGGGATGACAGGCAGATTGTTGGACAACAGCCAGAGATGAAAAAATAGTTGAGAGCCCAGAAGGATAAAGAGTTGCGAATTGTGAAGCTCGGGGATAGAAAGGTTGTGAGTTGTTCCATTACTGAGCTGCGGTTCCACCTGGAAATAAAGTGGACACCTGAGGTAGACTTGTAGGCAGACCCAAAATGCTGGAGTAACTCAGCAGGACAGGCAGCATCTCTGGAGAGAAGGAATGGGTGACGTTTCGGGTCGAGACCCTTCTTCAGTCCTGAGTAGACTTGTGTTCAACTACTACATTTCAGAAGGAGTCGCTGAATTATTTTACATTAGCTAGCTGTCCAAATGAACCTGATACAGTTATAATTTATGGCGAGTTTCACGCTGTATTTGTAAAAGAACGGCAAGCAGAGGTACGGAATGGGAAGTAGATGCTTGATTCCCTTTAGACTTCACACCCGATTGCAGCAATCGTGAGGAAATAATGCGACATAGAGATTTTGAAGGAGTGTTATCACTCCGTCAAGTGTCACATCCAGTGATCCATCGAATAGACTGCTCAATGCTCTTCATTACTGTGCAACATGATCACAAAGGTAAAATAAAAGTAGGCCGGGATAGCAAGGGTAACACCACAAACGCAATCTGGAGACACAAGGAACTGCAGATGCTGGAATCTTGAGGAAAATAAAGTGTTGGAGCAACTCAGTGGGTCAGGCAGTACTGTGGAGAGAATGGACAGACCACTTTTCATACCTGAAAACGCCTGACCATCGGTCCATTCCTTCCGCAGATGCTGCCAGACCGGTTGAGTTCTTCCGGCACTTTGTGTTTTACCCACTGTATTCTTCTGCTCGGATACTAGATACTAGTAAAGACCCAAGGATGCTGGATTATGGGAGCCTTACTGTACTTAATTGAAACAGGAAGCCTGGCACTATAGGAGTGGATGCAAGAAACTGCAGATGCTGGTTTAGAAAAAAAGACACAAAGCGCTGGAGTAACTCAGTGGGTCAGACAGCAACTCTGGAGAACATGGATAGATAATGTTTCGGGTCGGGACCCTTCTCCAGACTTGCGTTTCGGGTCGGGGCCTTTCTGTGCAGCGGAGCACGTTTTACCTGCTTGAAGTAGCGATTGCAGTTGATGTATTCCTTCTCGTGGTTGTCCTGCAGCCGGTTCTTCTTGATGTAGAGCCACAGGGCCTGCATGATGCTCCCCCGTGTCTGAGTGTGGACCCCCAGCAGTCGGGCCAGCCTGACGTCCAGCTTGTACTGTGGGGGCTGAGGTGGACACAAGGTGAGGTTAGGACCGCTCACGGGTCAGTGAACTCCTTTCACACAAATGCTTCCTCAACTGGAACTTCCCGTCTGCTTCAGTAGAAACACTTCTGCCACCTGGACAGACCTCACGTAACGGCCTGGATAGAGTGGGGGTGGAGAAGATGTTTCCACTCGTGGAAGAGCCCAGGACCACACGGCACAGCCTCACATTAAAAAGACGTGCCTTTAGAAGGGAGATGAGGAGGAATTTCTTTGGCCAGAGGGAGGTGAATCCGTGGAATTCATTGCCACAGACGGCTGTGGAGGCCAAGTCATGGGGTATTTTTAAAGTGGAAATTGACAGGTTCTTGATTTTAGTTTTAGAGATACAGCGTGGAAACAGGCCCTTCCCCCACCGATCAGCGATCCCCACACACCAATGCTAACCTACACACTCTAGGGACAATTTACAATTATACCAAGCCAATTAACCTACAAACCTGTATATCTTTGGAGTGTGGGAGGAAACCGGAGCAACAGTAGTCAGGATTGAACCCGGGTCTCTGGCGCTGTAAGGCAGCAACTCTACCACTGCGCCACCGCGCCGCCCACTAAGTAAGGGTGCACAAGGGTCATGGCGAGATGGGGTTGAGAGGGAAAGATAGATCAGCCATGATCGAATGGTGGAGTAGACTCGATGGGCCGAATGGCTTAATTCTGCTCCTATGACTTATGAACCCATCTTGGACGCAGGAGTGACAAGCCTCAGCCACAAGACAAAATGGATGCTTGCCACCACAACAGCTGGTCCAGGTGAGCTGCAAGCTGTAACACAACCTGACACTCTCCGTTTCACGTCAGAATGGTGCTATCCAGCCAAGTGATACTATCATGTTGCCACAATTTTTCTCTGTGCTGGAAACCAAATACTTTTATTAACTCCTCACCCTTTCAAATGAAAGTTATTAAATTCTTTGTCTGAACATCCCAACTGTGAGTACATTGTACAGCAACCTCTGCTTTCTTGCAGGTGGAAAGTTAACCCTTTTTTTAAAAACTCAAGTGAGCAAAAGCTGTTCCTGGTTGTTGACATATTTGGGAATTACAATATTTTCAAATGAATGAGTGAATATATTCAAAGAATATTAAGTGCAAGGAACTTTGATGTTTATCTTCACTGTTAGTTTAGTTCAGACATACGGCCTGGAAGCACGCCCTTTGGCCCACTGAGTCTGCACTGACCACCGACCACCTGTACACTAATTGTATCCTAAACACTGGGAACAATTAACAGAAGCCAATTAACCTACAAAACCTGCACATCTTTGGAATGTGGGAGGAAACCGGAGCGCCCAAAAAACCCCATGTGGTCACAGGGAGAACATACAAACTCCGTACAGACAGCACCCGTAGTCAGGATCGAACCCAGGTCTCTGGTGTTGTAAGACAGCAACTCTACCACTGCGCCACCCATTAATGCTTTTGTTAATTTGGGTGCAGTACTATATCGACTACATGAGAATATATGCGTACAAAACCCAACTAATTAAGAATATAATTTAGTTTTAGATATCTGTTTAAAAAAACGGTACAAGAGAACAATGCTGGACTGAAATAAAATCTTGACATGGATATGCAGGGATATGAATCACATACAAAGGAGATTAGTTTAATGCAGCATTATGTTTGGCATGGACATTGTGGGCCGAAGGGCCTGTTCCTGTGCTGTACTGTTCTATGTTCTATTAACTGGCTCCCTCATATCGTCAAGGGAGATAAAGACACAAGAAAGCGCAGATATTGGTTTACAAAGAAGAAAGACACAATGTGCTGGAGTAACTCAGTGGGTCAGACAGCATCTCTGGAGAACATGAATAGGTGACGTTTTGGGTCACAGAAACATAGAAAATAGGTGCAGGAGTAGAACATTCGGCCCTTAGAGCCAGCACCGCCATTCAATATGATCTTGGCTGATCATCCAAAATCAGTACCCCGTTCCTGCTTTCTCTCCATATCCCTTGATTCCGTTAGCCCTAACTCTCTCTTGAAAACATACAGTGAATTGTCCTCCACTGCCTCTGTGGCAGAGAATTCCACAGATTCACAACTCCCTGGGTGAAAAAGTTTTTCCTCATCTCAGTCCTAAATGGCCTACCCCTTATTCTTAAGATCGAAAGATATGTTGGCCTTGCCTGTGCCACTGTGCAAATGATTTCCGAGTCCACACCATTTTTGTTGCCTCTTAACTCACCCCTTGAAATGGACTAACAAACTGACCAAATGTCACAACAAACTGCCACAGAGTACAGGAGCAGGTTAAGACTCTGATTAGCACGGGTGTCAGGGGTTACGGGGGGGGGGAAGGCAGGAGAATTGGGTTGAGAAGAAAAGATCAGCCACGATTGAATGGCGGAGTAGACGATGGGCCGAATGGCCTAATTCTGCTCCTTTAACTTATGACTCACTACCATCTTCTCAGGGAAGGTACTGAGGGGCAGCGAGTGTAGATTTACAAGCAATACCCACCCTCTGAACAAAGAATTTTATAACTGATCTCAAAAGAAAAGAGTGGAATTATTGCAAGTTGCTTTGAGTCACTTTAGGCCCGACTGATTATTGAGCAGTTCTGGTCTTACCTGGTGATCCAACATCAACAGCAAGGTGCACTTCACATTCACATCTCCTGGTCTCTTCACCTGAAAGCCGTCCGTCTCCTGGGTGGTGGGCATTCTGTGCCACTGTAATCCACATTAAAGTTGCACATTACAGTCTGGTTTAGTTTATGGCTCAGTGAAAAGCTTTTGTTGCATGTTAACCAGTCAGCGGAAAGACAATACACGATTACAATTGAGCCATTCACAGTGTAAAGATACCTGATAAGGGAAATATTCACAAAATGCTGGAGTAACTCAGCATGTCAGGCAGCAAATACCTGATAAGGGAAAAGCGTTTAATGCAAGGTAAAGACACAAATGCTGCAGAATTGCTGCCTTTAATCTCCCCCCTCACATTTTCTTCCCTTTCAGGTCTTCTGTTACTATATACATAGGAGTGAACAAGTTAGAGTAACTCAGAGGGACTGGCAGCATCTCTGGAGAGAAGGAACTTGTGACCAGATCTGAAAGAAGGGTCTCGACCTGAAACGTCACCCATTCCTTCTCTGCTGTTCCTCCAATTTGCGCTAGGCCTCACTCTGACAATGGAGGAGGCCCAGGATAGAAAGGTCAGTGTGGGAATGGGAGGGGGAGTTACAGTGCTAAGCAACCGGGAGATCAGGTAGGTTTAGGCCGACCGAGCGGAGATGTTCAGCGAAACGATGGCCGAGCCTGCGCTTGGAGTGAACAAGTTGCCAGCCCTCTGATTCCTCAGCAAGACCATTCTCTCCACAGGCAGTTTAATTACTGCGATCAAAGGGTTGTGGAGGAACTTACTCAAACTATCCGTCACGATAACCCATGTTTTTATATGATTCCATTAACAAATAAAACATCCCGATAGCTTGACAGGGAATAAGAAATAGCTACGAGGGAAAGACGTGATCACGAAGAACAAAACAACATATTGGTGAAAGGGTGGAGTTTGAAGAAAGGTTGCAAGTGAGCAAAGAGAAGATGACATGGAGGCTCTTAAACCTATTGACAAGATCATAGCTGATCTCGACTCTGACAAAGGATTCCAGGCTGAAACATCCCCCCCCCTGCTATCTGCACCCATATTTCCCTTTTATCCCATCTCTTTCCCATCCCCCATGGCCCATTCCACTCCTATCCCTCCCTCCCGCTTTACATTTCACACATCGGACACCATTCGGTTTTATTTTCATTGCCTTTGTCACCTACTCCACCCATCTGCCAATCCCCCCCCCCCCCCGGCCCCTCTCACCTGTATCCACCTATCACTTGCCAGGCTTTGCACCACCCCCACTTCTCTTTTCCACCTTTCTCCTCCCTCCTCCGTCAGTCTAAAGAGCTCCAACCCAAAGCGTCGCCTGTCCATCCCTTCGAGAGATGCTGCCCAACCCAATGAGTTCCTCCAGCACTTTGTGTTTTGCTCAAGATTCCAGCATCCGCAGTTCCTTGCGTCTCAGGAAACATCAAATGTTTCTCTTTCCATAGATGCTGCCTGACCTGCTGAATGCTCCCAGCATTTTCTATTAGCGTCTCGTTTGATTTTCACTTACTCATCACTCTGTTCACTTTCCTGTCTATGTCCTCCCCCAGCCATCTTCCTCTCCTGTTGCCAGGACTCAAGGGGCTAAAGTGTGGGGAGAGGTCGGGCAGGCTAGGACTTTATCCCTTGGAGTGCAGGAGGCTGAGGGTGATCTTACGTGTACAAAATCACAAGGGGAATGGACAGGGTGAATGCACATAGTCTTTTTACCCAGAGTAGGGGAATCAAGAACCAGAGGACACATGTTCAAAGTGAGAGGGTAAAGATGTAATAGGAATCTTGAGGGGCAACTCTTTCCACACAGTTGGCAGTGGGTATATCGAGCAAGCTACCAGAGGAGCTGCTGAGGTAGATACTATAACACCATTTGAAAGATATCTGGACAGTTACAAGGATAGGAAAGGTTTAGGGGGATTTGGGCTAAATGCAGGCAGGTGGGACATGAAGGGGGCGTGGCAGCGCCTTGCGGCTGCGGCTCACCGGCAGTCTCTCTGTCTTTATTGTCTTTGTCTATTGTCACCGTTTAAATGTATGTAATGCCCTATTTTTAGTTGTGTATATGTGGGGGGTGGTGGGGGGGTGGGGGAGACCGTTTTTCTAATCTCCTCAACGGAGATGCAACCTTTTTCCGTGTCGTATCTCCGTTCGCGCTACGGCCTAACACTGTGGAGTTGGCGGCCTCCAGCTGGGATCGACCTTGAAGACTCCGGTCGCAGGGCCTGGACTTACCATCTCGGAGGCTTCAGCCGCGGGCCCTGTAGACCGCAACATCGGGAGCTCGCAGGTCCCTGGCTGGCGACCGGCTTTCGGGAGCCCCAGCCGTAGCAGCTTCGACCGCCCCGAATCGCGAGGTTCGATCGACCCGCTCGCAGGACCTTCATCGCCCTGCGTGGCTCGGCCGCGGCACTTTCCATCGCCCGGTGGGGGCTTAGGACCTTCATCGGCCTGCTCGGCTCGGCCCTGGGACCTTCCATCGCCCGGCGGGGGCTTCAAAAGTCGGGAGCCTCGATCGCCTCGAGGCAGCAGTTTGACTGCCTGACCGCGGGAGAAGAATGAGGAGGAGATAAGACTTTTTTTTGCCTTCCATCACAGTGAGGGTGTGCCTGGAGCAATCGCTGTGATGGCTGTCTGTGTTAAATTGTAATTGCGTGTCTTGTGTTCTTTATTGTTTACTGTTATCATTTACTGTTTATTGTTTATTGTTAATCATTCACAAGAGAGGACGTTGGCGCTGTTTGTTCACCGCTTCTCCGTCTGGTTAAATCTTTAGTTTGTTTGTTTGTTTTTATGTCTTGTTTGTTCTGTAAAGCGTCTTTGAGTTTCGTGAAAAGCGCTATATAAAATAAATGTATTGTTATTATTATTATTATTATTATTATTATCATGTAGATGGGGGAATCTTGGTCGGCATGGGCATGTTGGACGGAAGGGCCTGTTTCGGTGCTGTATGACTCTTGTCTTAATTAGGAACCCAGGGGAATTGGGAGACAAAGGGTGGCAGACAGATGGAGGTGTGCAAGCATCCCAAAGGAGAGGATCAAATCTGCCAAAGTCACAGCTGCCTATCACGGGGTTAAAAGGCGGAAATTCCACATTGTTGGGAAGTTAGCGAGGCTGTTAGTGTAGTGCAGGACCAAGACATAACTTACCGCATAGTGAAGGGCCAGGACAGAGTGGATGTGGAGAGGATGTTTCCACTAATGGGAGAGTCTAGGACCACAGGCCACAGCCTCAGAATTAAAGGACATACCTTTAGAAAGGAGATGAGGAGGAATTTCTTTAGTCAAGAGGGTGGTGAATCTGTGGAATTCATTGCTACAGACGGCTGTGGAGGCCAAGTCAATGGGTATTTTTAAAGTGGAGATTGAAAGATTCTTGCTTCGTAAAGTGATATCAGGGGTTATGTGGAGAAGGCAGGAGGTTGGGGTTGAGAGGCAACGATGTACCAGCCATGATTGAATGGCCTAACTCTACTGCTGTGACTTGTGAAGATTATAGGGTGGTCGAATAGAAGATCATTGACCTGGAGGCACTGAGACACAACCTACTGCAGCTGGACAACTGAATGGTGCACACCTAATGATGTTGCAGTATTGGAACAAGATCATGTATGATGTCAAAATTATTTTTGTGCGAGGATTAGGTAGAATTCACCATGAAAAGACCTGGTAAAAGATAAAGGTATCACAAAATGCTGGAGTAACTCAGCAGGTCAGGCAGCATCTAGGAGAGAGGGAATGGGTGACGTTTCAGGTCGAGACCCTTCTTCAGACTGATCAAATGGTAAAAGATAAATATCTCAGAAGTCCATTAATGGCTTCTGATGGAATTCGATGGTCTTCTTAATCTACATTTTAGTTTGGTTTATAGATATAGCACAGGAACAGGCCCTTCAGCCCTACGAGCCCATACTGACCATCGATCACCCATTCACGTTAATTCTGTGCGATCGCGCTTTACACATTAGGGTCAACTGACAGAAGCCAATTAACGTGGCAACTCCAACAGCCTGACCGCGGGTCAAGACGGCAGGGGAAGAGAAAATACATTGTGGCCTTCCATCACAGTGAGGAGGGACTGGAGGAGACTCACTGTGATGGATGTTTCTTTTTGTTTGGTGTTAGTTTGTGATTGTATGTGTTATTGCATTTTTATTGATTAATCTTATTGGTCTTATTGTTCAACTGCGGGTAATGTTTCATTTCACTACACATTTATGTGTATGTAACAAATAAACGACTATTGACTATTGACCTACAAATCTGCACGTCTTTGGAGTGTGGGAGGAAGGCGGGAGCACTCGGAAAAAAAACCCCACCGGGAGGGAGAAGGGGGAACGTTCATGCTCCAAAAGGGCAGCACCCGAGGTCAGGATTGAACCCGGGTCTCTGGCGCTGGGAGGCAGCAGCTCTACCGTCTCGTCCACAATTTGGACCGAAGAATTTTCCTGCACAGGATATCCAAGAGTCCAAGATCCAAAACATCCAGTTAATGAACGGGCGTTAGTCATACAGGAAACCGTCTGGTAGTCTCTGGGACGGGTGGAACCTACTGCAGATTGACATGCCTCAACGAAGGGGATGTTTTGCAGAGCCTGGGTCTGCCGACAACTTCTGTGCAATAACAATCTGACTACATCTGATCTTCTGAGGGAAGGAGAAGCAGGGATGTAGCGACACCTTGAAGCTGTTCCCTGTTCCCACAACAGGAGCAGCCAACTTAAAGAGCAGTCTGTGCGTAGTGCTCAGATTAACGCTGGTAGAGCTGAACGATTCGGCTGCAAGTCATCACAGAGAACTTTCTGAAATATGTCAGGTTAAGACATGCATATATAAAAAATACATGCAGCAGATGTCTGTACAAAGGCTGGGCAGTAGCTGACAAATTAAATGCAACTCCTGGTGTCCAAGTGGTTTATCTGGCTGTGTGCTGATATCATGTTTCCCACTTTCATGGTGATTACTTTGAAGAATGCCTCTGCTTTGTATTTGCTCAGCGGGCAAGTTTAAGGTTGAAGTTGCCAGATCTTACATTTAGTTCACTAGTTTTTGACAGCACACATTTCCTGAACACCAGGATTGGAGTCTATTGTATGCAGAAGTAGCCCCCATCAAGTCTACTCCGCCATTCAATCATGGCAGACCTCTTTCCCTCTCGACCATTCTCCTGCCTTCTCCCCATAACCCCTGACTAAACCCTCACTAATCAAGAATCTGTCAATCTCAGCCTTTACAATATTCATTGACTTGCTCTCCACAGCCGTCTGGTGTGTGACTGAAAAGGAAAAAAAGAGGAGACGCAAGAAAGTGCAGATGCCGGAATCTCGAGCAAAGCACAAAGTGCTGGAGGAACGCAGTGGGTCAGGCAGCATCTGTGGAGGGAATGGAGAGATAACGTTTCAGGTCAGGACCCTTCTTCAGACTCTGTCCTGACCCGAAACGTTATCCACCCATTCCCTCCACAGATGCTGCCTGACCCGAGGACAAAAGAGGGGTCGGCACAATGGGCCCACCTCATTATTTAACTTATTCATGGTCTCACCTCCACCAAGTGATTGTCTGGACCGTACAGGTCTTTGTCCAGCTCGATAACCAAACTCTTGAAAAAGGATGAGAACTTCCTCTTCACTTTCCCAGGCTGGAAAAGGGAAATTCCGGTATTAGTGAAACACACTCTCGCTTAAAAACGGGCAAGCTGCTCGGGAGACGAAACCCACTACAAACCTTCACCCACCCCCACCTGATAAAAGGATAGTGACCCGATTTTGCCGCTTTGATTGTCTGCACTCCATGCTTGGCAATGCCAACATAAGGAGCACATGGCCCCAGACATTTAACACATAATTACCAGCTGGAAAGTGGCCCCACAGCTTTGCAGTATTGATGTACTGCATGTCCATGCAAAGATGCTGTTGCACCTCCACTCTGTGTGACGTTATACTCATCAATCCAGTACATTTAGTTTCAATAGGCCTTTCACTTCCATTCAACATTTTAGAATTAGAAAGAATACAGAAGATGTACACTAGTCTAAGAATAAAGGGGAGGCCATTTAAAACTGAAGTGAGAAGAATTTTTTTCACCCAGTGAGTTGTGAATTTGTGGAACTCTCTGCCACAGAGGGAAGTGGAGGCCGATTCACTGGATGAATTTAATAGAGAGTTAGATAGAGCTCTAGGGGCTAGTGGAATCAAGGGATATGGGGAGAAGGCAGGCACAGGTTACTGATTGTAGATGATCAGCCATGATCGCAATGAATGGTGGTGCTGGCTCGAAGGGCCAAATGGCCTCCTCCTGCACCTATTTTCTACATTTCTATGTAAGAATGTTTTTATTGTCATATGCCCCAGACAGAACAATGAAATTCTTACTTACAGCAGCACAACAAAATATGCAAACATAATACTCTGTAGACAACATAATAAATGAAAAAAGTACATATTATATACACACACACACACGTGTGTGTGAATTTATACTTAAAAATAAATATATACAAATATATATTAAAAAATTATAAAAGAGTTGTAGAGTGAAAAGCTTTGTTTTGCATGCTATCCAAACAGACCAGGTATACTGAACATAAATGCAATCAAATCGAACTCAAGTACACTAGATATAGCAAAGAGGAAGTTGCAGAGTGCAGGATATAGTTCTCAACATTGTGGGACCCTCAATTTCGTACATAAGGTCCAATGTGTGTAATGGGGTAGGAGTGAATCAGACAGTACCCTATCTTATGGAAGGGCCATTGAGAAGCCCGATAACAGAGGGGAATTTTCCTCTGCTCTGGAACCAAAATCAAGGGGACAGAGATTTAAAGTAATTGGGTGAAGCATTGGAGGAGATATGAGGAATAATCTTTTCACCCAGAGGGTGGATGGGATGTGGAACTCACTGCCAGTCCAGGTGAGAGAGGCACAACCTCTCATCCAGATTTAAGCAGCACCTGGAAGTGTATTTGAGAGCCGTGACCTGCTGAACTTTGACCCCTTGCTGGAAGGTGGAAGGAAACTGCATCGTTCTATTGTGTGAATAGCACCAATACGATGGGCCTAACAACCTCTGGGCCCAGCTCATCATTTAACTTGATCGTCATCTCACCTTCAACGTCAACAATCTCTGATCATAAATTGTCTATGATCTGTCATGTTCCCTCAACAAATCTGAAGGCTTCCCCCAGCTCAGGCTGTGAGACGTGAACTTCAGTGAACCAGCCAGATATAATTACATTTATAGATACAGCATGGAAACAGGCCCTATCGACCCATTGAGTTCACACCAACCACCCGTTAACATTACTTTGGTGTGATCCCTGTTTCTCATCCACTCCCTGTATATTAGGGTCAATTTTACAGAGGCCAATTGACATATAAACCAGCACGTCTTTAGGATGGGGGGAGGAAACTGGAGCACCTGAGGGAAACCCACATGGTCTTAAGGAGGACGTGAAAACTCCACAAACAGCAGCTGATGTTTTGTCGAACCTAGGTCTCTGGTTCTGCTAGACAGCAGGTCTACTATCTGCGCCATTGTACTACCTAAATAACGCTCTTTTTAAAAAAAAACCTTAATGCCTATATAAAAAAAGAGTACAGTTCTCTTGATTAGCTCTTCTCAGGCAATCATTCAAAAAAGTACTGCCGCCTGGTAATTATTGAAAGCAAGTTGATTTTCCATCTTAACATTGTATTTGCCTTTGCCGAAGATGAGACTATTAGTGAATATAACGGTGCACCGGGTACAGGGATCTTCAAATAGAACTCACGTCATCGAGCAGCTTCCCTTCCACCCGAAGCTCCCACGATGCCACTGTCTCTCCCTCTTCACCCTCCGACTTGGCTGGGGTGAAAGTATTTGAGATGTAGATCCTCAGTTTGCGTTTTTGCTGAAATGAAGAAAGTACTGAGAAGTTCACAAGCTCTCCAAACATGGACACCTGTGGATCATTGCCCAGACATCTGCATAAAGTCATAGAGTGATACAGCACGGAAACTGGCCCTTCGGCCCAACTTGCCCGCACCGGCCAACATGTCCCAGCTACACTAGTCCCACCTGCCCCCATTTGGCCCATATCCCTCCAAACCTGTCCTATCCATCCACAGTCTCGGAGGGATTCATACATTTTCCGTAAATATTCTCCATTTGCAGCCTACTGCTTAACTCTTCAAGGCAAAGACCAAAAGAGATCAATTACTCTAAAAAGCTGAAAGATCTTCAAGAACCCCCAAACAATCCGAGCAAATCAGTGTCTTCTGGTGAGATGGCAATGGCAGGCCAATTTAAAAGTAGAGTGACCTATTTAATTTAGTTTAGAGATACAGGCTCTTCGGCCCACCGAGTCCACAGCACCCTGCCCACATTAACACTATCCTACACACACGAGGGACAATTTGCACATACACCAAGTCAATTAACCTACAAATGCACGTCTTTGGAGTGTGGGAGGAAACCGAAGATCTCGGAGAAAACCCACACAGGTCACAGGGAGAACGTACAAACTCCATATAGACAGCGCCCATGGTCCGGATCAAGCCTGGGTCCCTGACACTGCAAGCGCTGTAAGGCAGCAACTCTACCGCTGTGCCAACATGCCGTCCTTCATATATTCCTTTAACAAAAGTGATGACACTGTACATTCAGATCCTATAAGAAATCATACCTTCGATTTTCGATTAGCAAACTCAGAACAGAATCAGAATGTTATTTGCAACCTGAATTTTAATTTGCATGAAACATTTAATTCTTATGCCCCTGACAATGTTCGACAAGACTGTCCATTTGTTGCAAGGCAATGGGATGTTTTTGGTCAGAGTCCTGGACAATGCCTTGACCAGTTTGTGATTGTCTCATGACTCTTTATCCTCCATTCAAGTAGTGTCACTGTACCTAATCCATTCAGTAGGTCCACAGCCCTAACCACCTAAAGCACAGAAGGCAACCATGAAACCAGACCTCTGCAGTGAAATGGAAAGGAAACTGGTCTCAGACTTATAACCCCCTCGCATTCACCTCTGACCGGGGACACTTGACTGCCACAATGCAAGGATGTATTTACTGGAAAACGTTCCATCCAACGGAAAGTTTCAACATGTTAAATAACTAAAAAAAGATAGTGTTTTTTTGTTTTGCAGCCTGTTTCAATGAACACTATCATATCATATCATATCATATCATATCATATCATATCATATCATATCATATATCTACAGCCGGAAACAGGCCTTTTCGGCCCTCCAAGTCCGTGCCGCCCAGTGATCCCCGTACATTAACACTATCCTACACCCACTAGGGACAATTTTTACATTTACCCAGCCAATTAACCTACATACCTGTACGTCTTTGGAGGCACTACTGATGTCTGAGGCACTACTGATGTCTGAGGCACATTGTCGAAGAGAAATGGATATTTAAAAGTGAGAATGATGTTTTAGAGATTACTGAATAACAGTGGTCTAAATCACCCTCACCATACAAGCCGGCACCCAACACTCAATAATTACATTTCCAAGAGTCGTACCATTAAGGGTTTCTTCATGGACTCTTGAATCTCCAGCCGCTTCCTCATAATAGTTTGGTCCAGTTTGCGCTCGAAGGCCAAGAGATCCATGTATGCTTGGGATTCAGGAACGAGCTCTCGGATCTGAAAATTAAAAAGGCAACAAAACATCAGCTCTGGGTTTAAATTGGATGTCACAGTGGTACAGGTCGAGCTGCTGCTTCACAGCTCAAGAGATCCGGCTTCGATCCTGATCCTGAGTCTGCACATTCTCCATGACCGTGTAGGCCTTCTCCGGGAGCTCCGGTTTCCTCCCACGTCCCAAAGATGTGCGGGTACGTAGATTTATTGGCCTCTGTAAAAATTGCCCTGCGTGTGCAGGGAATGGATGGGAAAGTGGGATAACTGGTGTGAACAGGGGACCGATGGTCAGTGTGGACTCAGTGGGCCAAAGTGCTGTATGTCTAAAAACGAAAATAAAAGGAACTCTACGACAGTAACCTTTATTTTTGTTCTATTGTCTAGGAGGCATTTGGTTTACGGTGGCCATACAAGGTTACACTGTCACTTCTAGTTTCAGCACGATGCAAACGTGAATTCATAATCATTTTCCACAACATTCACTTGATATGTTATGAACACTTCATGCTGAATTTATTACATTCCATCCAAGCCTCACACTGAAGAAAAATGTGGGGATTTTTCCTAAAAATCAAGGGATTGTATCCACATTTTTTTTTTTAAAGCCCATTTTGGATTGCTGATTACGAACACACAGATAGTCATTAATTTATGAACAGTTAGACTACACCATGGTCTCCCATGTTGAATAGACATCAAAGTCACCATGCAATGCAGATTCACCAGAGATTTGGGATTTAAACCTAATCATGAGAACAGGCCTGTGTTACTGGAGATTCAAACAGATAAGATTTTTTTAGATTTTAGATTTAGAGATACAGCGCGGAAACAGGCCCTTCGGCCCACCGGGTCCGCGCCGCCCAGCGATCCCCACACATTAACACTATCCTACACACACCAGGGACAATTTTTACATATTACCCAGTCAATTAACCTACAAACCTGTACGTCTTTGGAGTGTGGGAGGAAACCGAAGATCTCGGAGAAAACCCACGCAGATCACGGGGAGAACGTACAAACTCCGTACAGACAACGCCCGTAGTCAGGATCGAACCTGAGTCTCCGGCGCTGCATTCGCTGTAAGGCAGCAACTCTACCGCTGCGCCACCGTGCTGCCCGATGAAGATGAAGAGTGGATTTATTAAAAGGCTATTAATATTCTAAAGTCTTTCTGGATGGGTGAATACAGAATGATTATTTTCTTTGGCTAATAAAAATATATTGCAGCAAAGGGGCTACTCAAGAAAGGACACTGTTTATAAAGAGGTAACAGGGCACATAAATATCTTCATTAGGAAGTTAGTTCCACAATCATTATGGGACTTTTTTGTTTAAACTTGTCAATTTTCATACATAACTATAAAACACATATGGAATTAATTTCTCAAAATTTAAAATTAAACAAAAAAAAGTAGAAAAAATATCTCCAGGTAAATGACATCTGGCACATTAACTAGCATGGTAATAAACAGTGGCCATTATTATGCTGGGTGCCTAATGAACCCAATGGATTAAACATAGAAAATAGGTGCAAGAGTAGGCCATTCGGCCCTTCGAGCCAGCACCACCATTCAAAATGATCATGGCCGATCATCCAAAATCAGTACCCCGTTCCTGCTTTCTCCCCACATCCCTTGATTCCATTAGCCCTAAGAGCTATATGTAACTCTCTCTTGAAAACATCCAGTGAATTGGCCTCCACTGCCTTCTGCGACAGAGAATTCCACAGATTCACAACTCTCTGGGTGAAAAAAGTTTTTCTTCATCTCAGTCCTAAATGGCCAACCCCTTCTTCTTAAACTGTGATCCCTGGCTCTGGAAGCATTATTGGTAAGCATTTGGCATTGAAATCATTTGTACACCTGGAATATATTCTTGCTGTGAGATCAGTTAAGTCAGTTGCTAAGCTGCTAACTGAGGCATGCAGAACATTCTTCTCGTGAAACACTTTATACTCCAGGCAATAATTAGGAAGTACATCTGAAAAAAAAGCAGCAATATCAAACACTTGCCCGTTGCGGTAGAATTTTGTCAGCTATCTTCCGTCTCTTCACACTGCAGGTAAAGAAAGGACATTGTTAGATGGCTATTCGAATTGAAAATTAACTGCATGCTGTTTAAACATCAACTGAACATGTCTACACATCCAGGTTAAAAATAACACTGAGGCCTTTGAAAATCTATTAGCACAAACTTTTGTGTGCACATAAATAATGAATTTAGCTTAGGGACCTGGTGTTCTTGCTTACTATTATGATCAGTTTTGAAACTCTCTTTATTCCTTGAACTATTAAGTAACTCCTCTACTCGGTCATACGCCATGGAAGTAGGCTATTTGGCCCATCTTGCCCATGCTGACCCAAATGCCCCGTCTACACAATTCTCCCCTTCAGTAAGGCATTTGACAAGGTTCCACATGGAAGGTTGATTAAGAAGGTTAAATCGTTGGGTATTAATAGTGAGGTTGCAAGATGGATTCAACAATGGCTGAATGGGAGATACCAGAGGGTAACGGTTGACAATTGTATGTCAGGTTGGAGGCCAGTGTCTAGTGGAGTACCCCAAGGATCTGTGTTGGGTCCACTGTTGTTTGTCATTTACATTAATGATCTGGATGATGGTGTGGCAAATTGGATTAGTAAATATGCAGATGATACTAAGATAGGTGGAGTAGTTGATAGTGAGGTAGATTTTCAAAGTCTACAGAGAGACTTGGGCCTTTTGGAAGGGTGGGCTGAAAGATGGCAGATGGAGTTTAATGCTGATAAGTGTGAGGTGCTGCATTTTGGTAGGACAAATCAAAATAGGACGTACAGGGTAAATGGTAGGGAATTGAGGAATGCAGTGGAACAGAGGGATCTGGGAATAACTGTGCATTGTTCCCTGAAGGTGGAATCTCATGTGGATAGGGTGGTGAAGAAGGCGTTTGGTATGCTTGCCTTTATAAATCAGAGCATCGAGTATAGAAGTTGGGATGTAATGTTAAAATTGTACAGGGCATTGGTGAGGCCGAATCTGGAGTATGGTGTGCAGTTCTGGTCGCCAAATTATAGGAAGGATGTCGACAAAATGGAGAGGGTACAGAGGAGATTTACTAGAATGTTGCCTGGGTTTCAGCACTTAGGCTACAGAGAGAGGTTGAACAGGTTGGGTCTTTATTCTTTGGAGCGTAGAAGGTTGAGGGGGGACTTGATAGAGGTTTTTAAAATTTTGAGAGGGACGGACAGAGTTGACGTGGGTAGGCTTTTCCCTTTGAGAGTGGGGAAGATTCCAACAAGGGGACATAGCTTCAGAATTGAGGGACAAAGGTTTAGGGGTAACATGAGGGGGAACTTCTTTACTCAGAGGGTGGTGGCTGTATGGAATGGGCTTCCGGTGGAAGTGGTGGAGGCTGGCTCGATTTTATTATTTAAGAGTAAATTGGATAGGTATATGGATAAGAGGGGATTAGAGGGTTATGGTCTGAGTGCAGGTAGATGAGACTAGGTCAGGGAGAATGGTCGGCGTGGACTGGTAGGGCCGGACAGGCCTGTTTCCATGCTGTAGTTGTTATATGTTATATGTTATTTAGCCATAATCCATTAAAACCTTTCCTGTCCATGTACCTGTCCGAATGTCTTTTAAATGTTGTTGTAGTACCTGGCTCTACTGCCTCCACTGGCAGCATATTCCATACACCCACCAACCTCTCAGTGAAAACGTTGCCCCCTAGGTTTCTATGAGATCTTTCACCTTTCTTCTTAAACCCATGTCCCTGGTTCGTGATGTTCCAATGCTCTGAGCCAAATCCAATGTTGCCTCCTTATCACACTGCCTCCTTATCATACAATGGTGGCTTCTTTGGTATGCAACTCCCCTGTACTCCTGTTTGACTCCCTAACACAATTAAAGCAACTCTATTATGGGAACTCTACTATGTATCTGTTGAGACTGCTTTATGCCATGTAACCATGGAAAATTACTGCATGTGCTTTGTGCTGCTTTCAACTGTATAAATACTGACAGTAATCTTTGAGAGAACAGAAGCAGGTGCTTGAGTGAACAACAGTACACTCAGGTCTGTGTCTTCTCCCACCTTGGTGTTAAAGTAAAAAGTTTTAACTAAGTCTCGTGTTCTTTGAATTATTTTATAGATAAGTCTAGGCGACTTTCACACCACTCTGGGTAAAAGACTGTGTGCATTCCCCCGAATCCATTCCCCTCGTGATCGTATACACCTCTATAAGATCACCCCTCATCCTCCTGCGCTCCAAGGAACAAAATCCGAGCCTGCCCAACCTCATCTTTTAGCTCAGGCCCTCACGTTCTGGCAACATCCTCATAAACCCAGCTTGACATCATCTTTCCTATAACCCGGTGCCCAAAACTGAACACAGTACTCTAAATATGGCCCCACCTGTGCATTTTGTTCCCAACCCCCATCCACCTTTTAGTCCCTCAAAAATACTGAAAGTTGTCCGATACACCAGTTTTAATGACAATTTCAATTTTGGTTGTGGAGAGTTTTGTTGAAAATTGATCAGGAGCAGTTTTGAAACGCAGAGGGTCAGAGTTCATGTAGGCTCAATTTCATGAAACGTGAAAACTGAGACAAATATTGCTATTCACTACGATTTATAACATACAATGTTGGCAATTTAGTTTACAGATGCAGAATGGAAACAGGCCTTTCGGCCCACGTTAACCATCAATCTTCCGTTCACACAAGTTTAGTTTAGTTTAAAGATACAGCTTGGAAACAGGCCCTTCGGCCCACCGGGTCTGCACCGACCAGCGAACCCCGTACACTAGCACTATCCTACACACTATACAGGGACAATGTACAATTTTTACCAAAGCCAATTAACCTAGGAACATGTAGGAAGGAACTGCAGATGCTGGTTTACAGTAAAGATTGATATAAATGCTGGTTTAACTCAGCAGGACAGGCAGCATCTCTGGAGAGAAGGAATGGGTGATGTTTTGAGTCGAGATCCTTCCTCGACCCGAAACGTCATCTATTCCTTCTCTCCAGAGATGCTGCCTGTCCTGCTGAGTTACTCCAGCATTTTGTGTCTAACCTGCACGTCTTTGGAGTTCTCTGTTCTCCCACTTTTGCCTTCGCTCCTTACACACTAGGGGCAATTTTACAGAGGACAACTAAACCCCCATGTCTTTGGGATGTGGGAACACTCGAGGGAAACCCATTTGGTCACAGGGAGAACGTGCAGACTCCACACGGACAGCACCAGAGGTCAGGATCGCACGCGGGTCTCTGGCGAGACGGTGAGTCCAATGGCGATTGTTTATTGTTAGTTACTCCAACAGAACTGGAATATTAACCTTTACTTCTTAGGACACTACGTACCACTAAAATACCACATTGAATCCATCTCCCTCTAGATATCGCCTTCAAACCTGGAGGGTTGGCTCACCAGGTACAAAGGTACAGGGAGCATTGTTGCCAGGGCTGCTGCTGCTCAATGTAATCATTGCAGAGATTGGCAGAATCCCAAGATTGGGAAGGGGAGGGAGGAAAGAGGGGCGAAGAGAAACAATGGTGCTGACATCAGTTCCAGTAGTACTGGTCCTTTAGATTATTGAGCTACCACACCTATGTATGGCTTTGTAACAGCAAGGGAAAAAAGCCAGTGCACATATGGTGGGTGGCCCACTGATGGTTCTAGAAATATTGTTTCTTCTTTCTTCCTGTGGCCACTAATTAACAAATAAAGGAAGTATCCTCACTGCTGACGACACGGTTAGCACGCATTGCACCTTTAGTTTACTTTAGAGACACAGCGCGGAAACAGGCCCTTCGGCCCACCGAGTCCGCGCCGACCAGCGATCGCCGCACACTTACACTATCCTACACACACTAGGGACAGCTTACAATTATACTTCAGCCAGTTAACCCACAAACCTGTATGTCTTTCGAGTGTGGGAGGGAACCGAAGGTCCCGGAGAAAACCCACGCGGTCATGGGGAGAACGTACAAACTCCGTACAGACAGCACCCGTAGTCGTCGAACCCGGGTCTCAGGCGCTGCAAGGGGTGTAACTATACTGCCGCGCCACCATACCTGTATCAGCACAACTCCATTACCAATGACAAGGCATAGGTCATTAAGCCCAAGGTCATATTTTGGGAAATGTGGCAGCTGAGGCAAATTTCCCTCCTGCAAATTCTCACACGTGCACACAAAATGAAATCAGTGCAACCTGCTCTGAGATGAGCTTGGGCAAATGAGACATGGTGTTCCTTGTCTTGAACACATTGTTATTAACGTTGTCTCTTCCCTGTGCAGGCATTGACCCTAGCCGTGGGCAGGTAGACACAAAACGCTGGAGTAACTCAGCGGGTCAGGCAGCATCTCGGGAGAGAAGGAATGGGTGACGTTTCGGGTCCAGGCCCTTGTTCAGACTGATGTCAGGGGAGCGGACGGGACAAAGATAGGATGTAGTAGGAGAGAGGAAGACTGGTGGGAGAACTGGGATGGGGAGGGGAAAGAGAGGGACAGAGGAACTATCTGAAGTTAGAGGTCACTGTTCATACCGCTGGGGTGTAAACTGCCCAAGCGAAATATCAGATGCCTACACATCTACCTGTGGGCAGAGTCTCCATGGTTCCGATCGCTCTCCCAGTTGACCATGTCTAGATACTTGATAAGGGAATGCAAGTCTTGACATTATATATCACAGCAGGCTGCACAGCACTGGTGGGCTTAATGCCACACGTGTACATCTTGCAAGGATTGCTGGCCTCCAGTCAGGAACGCTCACCATTGCCAGCTCCCTCCTCCCTCACTAGGAGATGCTGAGGCCAATTGCAGCAGCCAATTCGGAGATCAGTGGGAGCTTAGGCAGAGACGTGGCAACGAAGCTCAAGCCTTTCCTGGAATGTGTGATTCATCCCAGGCACCAGGAAACTTGGCTGCCGTCTCTGCAGGGACTGAATAAGCGCCCAGTGGTGGCGCAGTCTTACCCTCTCGCTCGGCTCTGCATCATCTGTGGGGGCAGCTGCTGAGTGAGCATGCGCTTGCGAAACGGGTCCATCATCGGCTGTGGAATACCCGGCCTCATGGCCGAGCTCCCCATGAAGGACGGCCCCGCGGGCATGCCCATCTGCATCCCCTGCATTCCCATCCGCGATCCCGGCACCATTCCCAGGCGCTGGGGAAAAGAAAAGCAGTAAGGAAAAAATGTATAGCGTTGGCAAAAATAACATGCACACATTCCAGTACCTCCTTATCGATGTGCCAGGGAAAAGTGAAAGCTTTAATGTCTTTCTGCCCACAGCCTTCCCATTATGGCAGTTAATCAATCATTACGAGCCGCTGTCAGATCCCATCACTAAAAAAACCCCGAGAAATGGACACAGCCCAGACCATCACACAAACCAACCTCCCTTCCATTGGCTCCATCTACACTTCACGCTACCTCGGCAAGGCCAGCAGCATAATCAACGACCAGTCTCACCCTGGACATTGCCTCCTCTTCCCTCTCCCATCGGGCAAGAGGTACAGTAGTGTGGAATCGCACACCTCCAGATTCAGGGACAGTTCCTTCCCAGTTGTTATCAGGCAACTGAACCATCGTGCCAACAGCTAGAAAGTAGTCCTGACCTACCATCTACCTCATTGAAGACCTTCAAAGTATTTTAACTGCACTTTATCTTGCACTAAAAAATGATCCCCATTATCCTGTATCTGTACACGGTGGATGGTTTGATTGTAATCGTGCATAGCCTTCTCACTGGCTGGATAGCACGCAGCAAAAATGCTTTTCACTGTACCTCGGTACAGGAGACAATGATAAACTAAACTAAACTAACTAATCCCCGAGAGTACGAATGGGTAGTCTTCAATAAGAGTATACATTGAATATTTTATGAAGGTCCTTTTTTACATTCTCCTGGTTTTAGTTCAAAGCCATCCACTATCACAGGTCTACATTAGTGACATTGAGTTATGCTGAACACCAGGTCTCTTGTGCCTTGAAAATGAAGACCTGGAACATCTTTATGCTTACGTCAGCATTGGACGGATCTCCTAGATCATCATCATCATATCATATATATACAGCCGGAAACAGGCCTTTTTGGCCCTCCAAGTCCGTGTCGCCCAGTGATCCCCGTACATTAACACTATCCTACACCCACTAGGGACAATTTTTACATTTACCCAGCCAATTAACCTACATACCTGTACGTCTTTGGAGTGTGGGAGGAAACCGAAGATCTCGGAGAAAACCCACGCAGGTCACGGGGAGAACGTACAAACTCCTTACAGTGCGGCACCCGTAGTCAGGATCGAACCTGAGTCTCCGGCGCTGCATTCGCTGTAAAGCAACAACTCTACCGCTGCGCTACCGTGCCGCATACAGGATCTCACACAGATCCTGTTAATCTGAATCTCACTCAGTCCCAGTACTTCTCCAATGTGGTATCCAACCACAATCTCCAGTTCCGGTCGTGCAGCCAACATTTTGAGTCACTGGGCTGGGTGTTCACACACTGTGAGGTAGACAGTAAGATCCTGTTCTCACTTTCCAAGATTTTTCCATGGTGATGCTTGCACAAAATGGGAGGAAGCCATTTGACCCACTGAGGAGGCCATTAGACCCACTGAGGAGGCCATTAGACCCACTGAGGAAGCCATTAGATCCACTGAAGAAGCCATTAGACCCACTGAGGAAGCCATTAGACCCACTGAGGAAGCCATTAGATCCACTGAGGAAGCCATTAGACCCACTGAGGAAGCCATTAGACCCACTGAGGAAGCCATTAGATCCACTGAGGAAGCCATTAGACCCACTGAGGAAGCCATTAGACCCACTGAGGAAAATATTAGACCCACTGAGGAAGCCATTAGACCCACCGAGGAAGCCATTAGACCCACTCAGGAAGCCATTTGACCCACTGAGGAAGCCATTAGATCCACTAGGAAGCCATTAGACCCACTGAATCCATTAGACCCACTGAGGAAGCCATTAGACCCACTGAGGAAGCCATTAGACCCACTGAGGAAGCCATTAAATCCACTGAGGAAGCCATTAGACCCACTGAGGAAGCCATTAGACCCACTGAGGAAGCCATTAGACCCACTGAGGAAGCCATTAGACCATTGACTAAGCCATTAGACCCACTGAGGAAGCCATTAGACCCACTGAGGAAAATATTAGACCCACTGAGGAAGCCATTAGACCCACTGAGTTCAAGCCAGCTCCCATCTTCCCCTTCCGTCCCTGCAGACTGTTCTCTCTCTTGCATGAACATCGAGACATTTCCTCTTGATTCTCCTACTACCGACCCACTCCAGGGGTAATTCACTGCCACAACTAACTTAGCAGCCAGGTTTCTGGTTCCAGAACCAGGGTCCATAGTTTAAGAATAAGGGGTAGGCCATTTAGAACGGAGATGAGGAAAAACTTTTTCACTCAGAGAGTTGTAAATCTGTGGAATTCTCTGCCTCAGAAGGCAGTGGAGGCCAATTCTCTGGATGCTTTCAAGAGAGAGTTAGATAGAGCTCTTAATGATAGCGGAGTTAGGGGGTATGGGGAGAAGGCAGGAACGAAGTACTGATTGTGAATGATCAGCCATGATCACAGTGAATGGCGGTGCAGGCTCGAAGGGCCGAATGGCCTACTCCTGCACCTATTGTCTATTGAATGAATGATTCTTTATTGTCACATGTACCGAGGGCAGCTGGATCAGTGACATGCTTTGTTTTGCATACAACCTCGGCAGTATGCAAGCGTCACCACGTATTGGCGCTGGCAAGGATGTCCGAATAGCCCCAGGTTTGTGGGCTGTGGAAAGCCCACGTAGCCACAGGGGGAAGACGCAAACTACACAGAGAGCACCAACAGGCAGAATCAAACCCAGATTGTTGGAGCTGCAGGACTGCTACACGAACGGCCGCTGCCCGATGAGCCTTCAATAATGCATGAAGCACTGCTGAAGGCATCTCTCCACCACTCTCACAACTCAAATGGAGTATCTCAACCTTCTTGACTTTTCATGTGTTTTTGTATCTACAATTCAACTGATATACAACCTGATCCATACTTCTCACTTCACATGGAACAGTACAGCAAAAGAACAGGCCCTTCGGCCCACAATTTCTGTGCCAAATATGATGCCAAAATAAACTGATCTCATCTGCCTTCACATGGCGGCACGGTAGCGCAGCGGTAGAGTTGCTGCTTTACAGCGAATGCAGCGCCGGAGACTCAGGTTCGATCCTGACTACGGGTGCTGCACTGTAAGGAGTTTGTTGCGTTCTCCCCGTGACTTGCGTGGGTTTTCTCCGAGATCTTCGGTTTCCTCCCACACTCCAAAGGCGTACAGGTATGTAGGTTAATTGGCTGGGTAAATGTAAAAATTGTCCCTAGTGGGTGTAGGATAGTGTTAATGTACGGGGATCACTGGGCGGCACGGACTTGGAGGGCCGAAAAGGCCTGTTTCCGGCTGTATATATATGATATGATATGATATGATCCATGTCTCTCCATTCCATTCATACCCATGTGCCTGTAAAAAAAAACCTTAAATGAAAGTTGCTCAATGGCACCATAATTTCGCTATAATGTATTCAACATGTTCCTAATAATAGGCCCAACATCTCTATTCAGTAATTCATTTTCTGACTCATGTCTTCTGAGCTGCTGGCCTTTCCGAAATAAAGGCATGTAGGAAAAAAAAAAATCAGGAAATTAAAAGGACCACTTAGCCTTATTTCAGCTGGTAAAACAGCTAAGTCAATAATAGGAGACAGTGCTTTGAAAAACACAAGTTGTGGGAATAATGTGTATCAATTTCAAAACCATAAAGAATTCATTTTTAAAAAGAGGAATTAAGTAGAGTGCACGATTTTCAAAAGACAAATAATATAAGACTAATGACAAAATATTCATATAGAATCTTAGTACAGCACACATACACAGAGAGAAGTGCTGCACAGGAACTCTCGTGTCCTATAATTCAGTTCTCTAAACCCTGACTCTATAATCTACCTCCATCCTAAATCATTTAGCCCTTTAATTCATCTCTCCTGTCATCTCCACTCCCTCTAATTCACTTGTCCTATCACTCCCCTATTCCTGCTTTTCTGAACGATACATTATGGAAACCGGCATTACAGCCCAGGCCATTGATCACCCATTCACACCAGTTCCACGTTATCCCACTTTCTCACGCGTACCCAGGCACCCTGGGGTCAATATATAGAGGCCAGTTAACCTATAAATCTGCAAGTCTTTGGGATGTGGGTGGAAACCGGAGCACCCGGAGGAAATCCTTTCAACAACTAGAGAGCGGTCCTGAGCTACCATCTACCTTATTGGAGACCCTCGGACTATCTTTAAGCGGACTTTATTTTGAACTAAACGGCATTCCCTTTATCCTGTATCTGTACACTGTGGACGGCTTGATTGTAATCATTTCCGCTGGCTGGATAGCACGCAACAAAAAGCTTTTCACTGTATCTCGGGACACATGACAATAAACCGAACTAAATGGAGAAGAGGCATGCAGCGATGATGCTGCCTTGCTTGGGACTCAGTCCAACGCATCACATGCACTCCACTTCCCATCGCTGAGAGCATCTAAATGAGGTGGCATCTCAGGAAGGCAGCACCCATCATCAAAGATTCCCACCATCTGCCCCATGCCCTCTTCGCATTCCAGAAAGTAAAAACGCCTGAATTTACAACAAAAAAAAAATCAGGTTCGGGAACACCTCCTTTCTTCCAACTATCAAGCAAGTGAACGGATCTGCACAACCTGTCTGCAGTGGAGAAAAGGGAGATCCCCAATACCTCACGAGGATTAGGCACCTTTCCCATCAATGTTCACGGGCAGATGCTGTGGTCCTCTGGTACATCCTCCTCTTCCAAGATATAGACAATGAAACAAGGGTTTTGTGACTGAACTTCTTCTCTGCTGAGTTTTAGAAGTTTTGCAATGGATACCACCTGCGCTGGAGGTTTTGTTTTGCTTCTTGGTTGAGATATTGTCTTTCTGACCTCTTGCTGGTCAGAGTGGCAGCAAAGTGGAACCAAAGGGGCTGCTGTGGATGGAGTAAAGTGTGGTCAAATCATGGGGCAGAATTGTGGATGAGGTGGTCTTTGTTCCTTCCAGTGGACATTAGCTACCTCTCTTTCTTTTATCGGGTCATCCCTGTTCTTGGAGTTCCGTAAGGTTGGACCTCGGCTGTTTGTGCACCAAACAGATGTACTGTGGCGACTTTAATGTGAGGGATAGAAAAGACAAACTGTTTGGCAGAACATGATGGCCATGGAAAGAGCTGGAAGGCCAACTCCACCACTAACTTGGGCGGCACGGTGGCACAGCAGTAGAGTTGCTGCCTTACAGTGCAAGAGACCCGTGTTCGATTTGACCTGTCTGTACGGAGTTTGTACGTTCTCCCCATGACCTTCGTGGATTTTCTCCGGGAAGCTCCCGTTTCCTCCCACACTCCAAAGACATACAGGTTTATAGGCTAATTGGCTTGGTATAATTGTAAATTGTCCCTCGTGTGCATAGGATAGTGTTAGTGTGTGGGGATGGCTGGCTTGCGTGGACCTGGTGGGCCGAAGGGCCTGATTCCGCACTGTATCTCTAAACTAAACTAACAAGTGCCTGAAGACTGGTTATGCTATAACCAACACGCTATTCTGTCAGAGGGATTAAAAGACCTCGTGGTACGTTCCCAATCCAAGCGATAGCACCCATTAGATGACATCACCTGCCATGCCATGATGGGTACAGCTCATTGCCTCAGCTCTGGATAGACACAAAAAGCTGGAGTAACTCAGCGGGACAGGCAGCGTCTCTGGAGAGAAGGAATGGGTGACGTTTCGGGTCGAGGCCCTTCTTCAGACCGAAAAAGGGTCTCGACCCGAAACGTCACCCATTCCTTCTCTCCAGAGACATTGCCTGTTCCACTGAGTTACTCCAACGTTTTGTGCCTAAACTGCTCTGTTATCTCCATCAACCTGGCCCCCAAAATAGTAACAGAAATGTTACAAGGTCAATTTCCTTACAAAGATAGCTCTTCCCCCTCAAACAGTGTGTCGAAGCCCAGACAACAAGAGCTGCAATATCCATCATGATCAGGTGGCAATGTAATACACCATGATCGACCACTGTGAAGCGATCCTTGGCTTCTCTACTAAGAGACACCAGCATCAGCAGTGAGCAAGGGATGTCAAGGCCTCCAGTAGGTGTGGCCCACTGGAGTCTGTACTGTAAACGTGCAATATCTTCACAAGGATTAAATAAACTGCATTTTTCTATGTTAATGCTGGTTTGATGAGAATGACCGAAAGATCGAGACCGCACCTGGAGTACTGTGTGCAGTTTTGGTCTCCAAATTTGAGGAAGGATATTCTTGCTATGGAGGGCGTGCAGCGTAGGTTCACTAGGTTAATTCCCAGAATGGCGGGACTGCCGTATGTTGAAAGGCTGGAGCGATTGGGCTTGTATACACTGGAATTTAGAAGGATGAGGGGGGATCTTATTGAAACATACAAGATAATTAGGAGATTGGACACATTAGAGGCAGGAAACATGTTCCCAATGTTGGGGGAGTCCAGAACAAGGGGCCACAGTTTAAGAATAAGGGGTAGGCCATTTAGAACGGAGATGAGGAAGAACTTTTTCAGTCAGAGAGTGGTGAAGGTGTGGAATTCTCTGCCTCAGAAGGCAATGGAGGCCAGTTCGTTGGATGCTTTCAAGAGAGAGCTGGATAGAGCTCTTAAGGATAGCGGAGTGAGGGGGTATGGGGAGAAGGTAGGAACGGGGTACTGATTGAGAGTGATCAGCCATGATCGCATTGAATGGCGGTGCTGGCTCAAAGGGCTCAATGGCCTACTCCTGCACCTATTGTCTATTGTCTATTGTCTAAATTCAATGCAAATGCAAGATGCTCGTGGATTGGAAGGTCTGCCATTCCTTGAGGGCAAGGTAACAGCTCCACAGGAACCTGAAAACAGAATCCAGATGGTGGGCAGAAAGTGTGGTAGAACCTCAACAAATCACAAACACTCTTCACAATGTCACCGGCACCCATGGGCCAAGCTGCACTATAGAGGTGTGTTGATAGTGTACAACTCTGACCATTTCCATGTTTGTTTCAGTGCTAAATGTTAATGATTTCCAAACTATGCTTTAAACTCCTGCAGATGTTCCTGGCTTTGTAGATTGGGTTCCAGATGTCCTGGCTTATTTCACTTTGGTTCGTGGTGGTCATCTATGCATGTAAATGTTTGTAGAACATTTGAAATTGAGAACATTATCCTCCGTCTATACCGTTTTTGGTGAGGCAATTTTACCAGTTAGGGTTTCTGTTTCATTGCCATTAATTATAGATCACATTTGCCGATTGGATGTATGGAGTAAGGTTGCTTTGTCTCGTATACCGTGTTTGGTATGTGGTGGAGTGCAGGCTCATCTGTAAAGCTAAGGGCTTCAGGGAATGGGACTCCAAAAAAGAATCTAGACCCAAAACATCACCCATTCCTTCTCTCCAGCGATAGACAATAGACAATAGGTGCAGGAGTAGGCCATTCGGCCCTTCGAGCCAGCACCACCATTCAATGTGATCATGGCTGATCATTCTCAATCAGTACCCCGTTCCTGCCTTCTTCCCATACCCCCTGACTCCGCTATCCTTAAGAGCTCTATCTAGCTCTTTCTTGAATGCATTCAGAGAATTGGCCTCCACTGCCTTCTGAGGCAGAGAATTCCACAGATTTACAACTCTCTGACTGAAAACGTTTTTCCTCCTCTCCGTTCTAAATGGCCTACCCCTTATTCTTAAACTGTGGCCCCTGGTTCTGGACTCCCCCAATATTGGGAACATGTTTTCTGCCTCCAACGTGTCCAACCCCTTAATAATCTTATATGTTTCAATGAGATCCCCTCTCATCCTTCTAAATTCTAAATGCTGCCTGTCCCGCTGAGTTACTCCAGCATTTTGTGTCTATCTTCGGTGTAAACCAGCATCTGCCGTTCCTTCCTACACGGGATGTCTATAAATATGTCCTTGCTTGTGCAGTGCATGACCCAGTCAATAGCACTGTTGGAAAGAGTTGCAGACAAGGTTCTGACTTTCTGTTCTGCCTTTAAAATCCAGAGTACAGTGATCAACACAGCAGGTAAAGGTGTTGCAGAAGCTTCGGATAATGTTGTTCAGAGACATAGAACTTGGAAAATGGGAATGCTTCGAACCACAATGTCTATGTCGAACAGGATGCCAAGGCCAACTCTTATCTGCCTGCACGTAATCCATATCCCTCCATTCCCTGCATATCCAAACGCCTCTTAAATGCCACTATCATGTCCCGCTCTACCTCCAGCCCCTGCAGCGCCTTCCAGGCATCTACTCTGAACAAAAATTGCTCCACACATTTATTTTAAGCTTTGCCCCTTTCACCTTAAGGCTATGCATGCTAGCATTTGATTCTTGCATCCTGGGGAAACAAGGTCCTGACTGTCTACCCCATCTATGCCTCTCCTAATTTTACATATTTCCATCAGGGCTATCTACAGGCAAAAGCTTGTGCAGCTCAGACTGCCTCCCTCTATTCCCTGATTCCGTGCCCTCTGATCATGCTCCTATATAATTCCACCGATGTGCTAGAGAAACCATTCCAAGTCTGTCCAATCTCTCCCTGTGGTTAATATACCCTAACCCAGGCCACATTGTGGTAAACCTCCTCTGCACCCTTTCCAAAGACTCCACAATTGTCCTGTAACGGAGCGACCAGGTCAGCATGCAATACTACCACAGGAAAACACCATGATGTACAGGCTGGCCTACTGCATGGTCTCAAAAACTCTCTCAAGGGTCAATGACGTTTATGCAGAGTATCCATTACCATTCTTCGCACGTTGTTCTATTACACGATGCAGTAAAAAGCTTGTGTAGGAAGGAACTGTAGGTGCTGATTTAAATCGTAGACACAAAATGCTGGAGTAACTCACCGGGACACCTCTGGAGAGAAGGAATGGGTGACATTTCGGGCCGAGTCCCTTCTTCAGACTTAAGAAGGGACTCGACCCGAAACGTCACCAATTCCTTCTCTCCAGAGATGTTGCCTGTCCCGCCGAGTTACTCCAGCATTTTGTGTCTATCTACAGGCAAAAGCTTGTCCAGCTCAGACTGCCTCCCTCTATTCCCTGATTCCGTGCCCTCTGATCATGCTCCTATATAATTTCCTGCCATCTACAACCCAATACCACCATTGAATATTCCGGTGCTTTCCCACACTCCTTGGGCATCTGCCTCTCTTCCCCTGGTTCCCCCCACCTCTATCACAATTTCATTCTCCTCACCCACCTGGTTCCATCCAGAGGAGGAAGAGAAATAGATCGGGTAGATAGGTGCACAGAGTCGGTGAATCGAGGACCAGAGGACATTGGTTTAAGGTGAAGGGGAAAAGATTTAATAGGAATCTGAGGGGTAACTTCTTCACACAAAGGGTGGTGGGTGTATGGAACAAGCTGCCAGAGGGGGTAGTTGAGGCTAGGACTATCCCATCATTTAAGAAGCGGTTGGACAGGCACATGGATAGCACAGGTTTGAAAGGATATGGTCCAAATGCTGGCTGGTGGGACTAGTGTAACTGGGACATTTGGCCAGTGTGGGCAAGTTGGGCCAAAGGGCCTGTTTCCACACTGTATCACTCTATGCCCATCAGTCACACACTACACCTTCCTGTTCTATCTCCTCTCCCCACTGATTCCATCCCCCCATCTTCCTTTCTCTATCTCCACCCTCCCCTCCTCCATCTGCTGCATTTTATTTTATTTTCCTCATTTGTATCTGTCCTAGAATCTATCAGGATGCAACACAGCTTGATGCAGCCAATACTCTGCCAAGAAACTGCGGAGAGTTGTGGACACAGACCAATCCATCAAGCAAACCATTCTCACCATCATCACTTAATTTACAGTCATCGCTCGTCTTGGGAAAGCAATCAAATTAATCTAGGACGACTTACACCCTAATTATTCTCTCTTCTTCTCTTGCCTGTCAGGGAGAAGAAGGCAAAACCTTGAAAGCATGTACCAGATTCAAGAACAGCCACTTCCTCGGTGTTATCAGACTCTTCAAAGGTGCTCTCATATCCCAAGGATCTATCCTGATCTCCCAATCTACCATGTTGCAGCCCAGAGAAAACATTCCAAGTCTGTCCAATCTCTCCCTGTAGCTAGTGCCCCATAACCCAGGCTGCATTCTGGAAAACCTCCTCTGCACTCTTTACAGACTCCACAATCATCCTGTAACAGGGCGACCAGATCAGCTTGCAATACCTCTACAGGAAAACTCCACAGTCCTGTTGTAACGATTATATTACCTGCACTTTCTCTTTAGCTGTAACATATTATCCTTTTCTGTGTAGGAAGGAATTGCAGGTGCTGGTTTAAACCGAAGATAGACAAAAAATGCTGGAGTAACTCAGCGGGACGGGCAGCATCTCTGGAGAGAAGGAATGGGTGACGTTTCGGGTCGAGACCATTCTACACTGAAGCAAAGACCCGAAAGTTCACCCATTCCTTCTCTCCAGAGATGCTGCCCGTCCCGCTGAGTTACTCCAGCATTTTGTGTCCATATTATCCTTTCTCTTCTGGTGCTTCCTGTGCCCTTGTGTGTAACTTGATCAAACTCATGTACGGTATGATTTGCCTAAATAGCGCGTAAAAAACAATGCTTTTCACTGCACACATGACCGATACCAATACCTAACCCCATCTGCCCATCATCTTCCTCCTCACTAGCTTCTCTCAATCACTTGCCAGCCACTGCCTCAACCCCCCCTCCCCCCCTGGTTATCTCCCCTTGATACTCTCAGTCCTGATGCAGAATCTCAACCCAAAAATTGTTGACCATCCCTCTGGCTCTCCGTCCTCACCACCCCCCCTCCCCCCCCCCCCAACTTCCAGCATCTACAGTCCCTGGAGTCTGCCTCCCTCCAGCATCCAGTCCCTCGTGTCTCCTGCTTCCAACACCTAGTCTCTTGCCTCACCCTCCCAGAATGTAGTCTGGCATGTCTCCCTCTCCATTTCAGCATCTACAGCCTCTTGTGATTCTAACCCCACTTCCAGCACATACAGCCTCTTGTCTCTTCCCACTTTTGTCTCTTGTGTAACCTCCTCTTCCAACATCTGCAGCCTCTTGTGCTTCCCTTTGTCCAGAAAGTAGTGCCTTGTGTCTCCCTCCTCCCGCATCAACAGCCTCTGGTGTCTCTTTCTCCCCATCTAGTCTCTTGTGCAACCCCACTTCCCATATCCCCTAATTCCCACATCTCGTCTCTTGTGACACCCCACTTCCAACCTATGGTCACTTGAGTCACCCACTTCCAACATCTACAGCCCCCTGTGTCCTCTATGCTATGCACCGCACCGCACCAACCCAACCCTCCCCTCCCCTCCCCTGCTCTACTTTGAGCTCTCAGACGCTGTAATATGAAGCATGTGATGGCTCTCATGTGCTTCCCCTCGGTTAGTCAGGCACCATGTCCTGGGGAGGGGTTTGCGTGTATCCCATGACAATGGTGCCGCTCTGTGCTGGGAGCGGGGCTGTTGCGGGGTGTGTGTGTGTGTGTGGGGGGGGGGGGGGTCTGTGTGTGTGGGGGGTTCTGTGCGTGTCTGTCTGTGTGGGTCTGTGTGTGTGTGTGGGTCTGTGTGTGTGGGTGGGTCTGTGTGTGTGGGGGGTTGTGTGTGTGTGGGGGGGGTCTGTGCGTGTGTGTGGGTTTGGGTGGGGGTCTGTCTGTGTGTGTGGGGGGAGGGGGGGGTCTGTGCGTGTGTGTGGGTTTGGGTGGGGGTCTGTCTGTGTGTGTGGGGGGAGGGGGGTTCTGTGTGTGTGTGTGGGGGTGGGGTGGGGTCTATGTGTGTGTGGGGAGGGGGTCTGTGTGTGTGTGTGTGTGGGGGGGGTCTGTGTGTGGTGGGGGGTCTGTGTGTGTGTGGGGGGGTCTATGTGTGTGTGTGGGGGGGTCTGTGTGTGTGTGTGGGGGGGGGTCTGTGTGTGTGTGTGGGGGGGGGTCTGTGTGTGTGTGTGTGGGGGGGGGGGTCTGTGTGTGTGGGGGGGGTCTATGTGTGTGTGTGTGTGGGGGGGGGGGGGGGGTGGGGGGGAGGTGGTCTGTCTGTGTGTGTGTGTGTGCGTGTGTGTGTGGGGGGGGGGGGGGTCCTGTGGGTCGCAGCTCCTATCAACAAACCCTTTCAGGAGCAACGCGGAAGTGAAGCAAAGGCGGAAGAAGCGCACGTTGCAAACTGCAGGCCGAGCTCCTGACTTCTCTGGTGATTCTGAACCAGACCTTGCCCGGGGTCGGTCCACAACCCTCCCCACCCACCTCCCACCCTCTCACCCCCGGCCTCAGCAAAACACTGCCCCCCAAAATAAACCAAACACAAGTTTAAGGGCTCTTCCTATGTGTCTGACACGTGCCCAGAGCAAATGAACCCTCCCCAAACAACACAGTAAGCAGTTCAATACAAGCTGGAGCCTGATGCAAACATCACTTGGCAATAATTAAACACAGGCTATGAAATTACAGCAATGAAATATAAATTAATAGCATATTTTGACCATTCTGTGTTTGGGGTTAGGGGTGGTCCTGGTTGGGGGATAGAGAGGGTGGGAGGGAGGAGAGAGAGAGGGGGAGAAAGAGAGGGAGGGAGGGAGGGAGGGAAACTTTAGATCCATTCATGCAATACAAAAAACTACATGAAAACAACAAGAGGGGAGAGAGAGAGAGGGGGGAGAAGGAGAGAGTGAGTGGGAGAGAAAGAGAGGGGGGAGAGAGAGAGGGGGGAGAGAGAGAGAGGGGGGGAGAGAGGGAGTGGGAGTGGGAGAGAGGGGGGAGAGAGAAAGAGAGGGGGAGAGAAAGAGAGGGGGGAGAAAGAGAAGGGGGAGAGAGAGGGGGGGAGAAAGAGAGGGGGAGAGAGGGAGTGGGAGAGAAAGAGAGGGGGGAGAGAGAAAGAGAGGGGGAGAGAAAGAGAGGGGGGAGAAAGAGAAGGGGGAGAGAGAGGGGGGAGAGAAAGAGAGAGGGAGGTGGGAGAGAGAGGAGGGGGAGAGAGAGAGAAGTTGGAAAGTTGCTGAAGTTGAGTTGGTGTCAGTACTCACGGGGTTAGCGCCGCCGGGCCCCACAGCGCGGAAGGCTGGGGACTGGTGTTGCAGATTCATTGCTACTCTGCCCCCTTGTCCTGCCGCCTGATTCATGGGGTTCATCCCCAGCGCTGCTACATTCATCGGGCTGCCCGGGTTCATGTGGTATCCTCCTCCTCCTCCTCCTCTTGTCGCCATCTTTTTGCAAAGTACATGTACAAACAACAACAACAACAAAAAAAAACAAAACCCCACTCAAGATCTACCAAGTCCCTCTCTGCTTTCAGCTGTCATTTGGTGCCAATAACTAACTCCCCAAACACAAAGCCCTCCGGGGCTGTCTCAGAGTGTGTTTTGCTGCTCCACTGTCCTGTGTTACAAGGGAGGGGAGGGTGGAGATATAAAACCAGATCAGCATTTAGCAACAGGCACAAAGGTAGCAATGTTTAGTGTCATCACTGCCCATGAAGTTGCTGCTGTTGCTGCTGCTGTTGCTGCTGTTGTTGCAGAGCTGCTGTAAGTCCCAGTCCTGCTGGCACTGACACATTTCCTCAGCCCCCAACAAAACGCCCAGAGATAAAGATCAGAGTGGGGTTTTTTTTTCTGCCAGCCTCTCTTGTTTGCAAAGTGCTCCGCCTCCACCGCCCACACTCTCTCTCCTGTTGCTGTGGGGCAGATGGGTGGGGATCAGTTTGCACAAAGCAGGTTTAACCAGGCGAGCTCTCAGCTCTGTGCGCCCTCTGTCTCCAGCCAGCAGTAAGCACCAGGCCGGTCAGCAGATGTCAACGCTGAGCTGATCCCTCAGCCCTAACTCTCCACACCCCCCCCCCCCCCCCCACACTAAATCATGTTGCATCAGCTGTCAGACTGTCCTTGCAAGCCAGCAAAACCCAACAATATATCTATTTCACAGTCACATATCA
>NC_135981.1:22015988-22053488 GCF_053455715.1 Rhinoraja longicauda
AGAGGTTAGGATTGAACCTATTAGCTTTCCCACTCTGTCACCCAAGCTGCATGGAGGAAAGGTTTTGTCTACAATGTAGAGTCTACATGATGGGGTCCTGCATGACGGAGGCCTCACAGCAGATTGGAGATGAGAAGACGAGATTGGGAAAATACTGGAATATTTGGCTGTAGGAATTATCTCGTGAAGATTGGTGAGAAGTTCTGGAATGAGCGCAATGCACAGTGGCGCATCTGGTAGAGCTGGCACCAGAGACCAGGGTTTGATCCTGAAGTCGGATGCTGTCTGTGTGGAGTTCGCATGTTCTCCCTGTGACCGCGCAGGTTTGCCCTGGATGCTCTGGTCTCCTCCCACATTGCAAAGACGAGATGGTCCTGGTCTTGATTAGTATGCCTGTGCATCATCACGTGATAACCTGCTCTTTGAAAGGTCTTCGAAGAAACTACCAATAAACTTTGAGTTCCGCACAGACTTTGTTTGAGGTCCACTCTGCAACGGTTGTGTTAGAGGTGAAGAATTTACTGAGTGCATTTCCTCACAGTGATGAATGTCACCAAAGAGTAATGCTGACACAATGCTGCGTGCACTGTTCAAATAAGGATGTAAATCATTGGCAGTGAAATGCTTTGAGAGATGCTAAGGCAATGGGATATGCTGGATTGGCGCAAGTTATTTTTCTTTAATAATGAAAAATGCTTGAAGTAGTTACAGATGAAGTTCAGATGCTCAAAGAAAACAAAACGAAAGATGTGGAGAGCCCAAGGGTAATGGTGAATGTCAGCAGGGCACACAGAGAACCAGGCAGCAAAGGTATGAAGCCCACAAATACATGCGTGAAAAGCACATTTTTGGAGCTACAAAAAAAGCAGAATTGAAGCTCATGAATGTCACTTAAAGGATATTGCAAAATGCTTGGGTAGAAAATCAGGAAAGTCTAGGAGAGCTGACGAGGAAGGGGAGGGGAATCAAACTAAATGAATCGCTCTTTCAAAGAACAGACACATGCTCAATGAGCAAAATAATAATAATAATAATAATAATAATATGCCTTTATTGGCATTGTACGCAAGGTACAACGAAATTAGAAGTGCTACAGCTGATAACAGTGCGACAGTGTATATCTTTCAAAGACAATTGCACAGACATATGAACCAACACAACAAATACCAGTATCAATAAAAAAACAATTTAAAAACCTAATAAATAATGAATGAGTTTTACACCTAAAATTCAAAAAAAAGTTTATTTTTAAAATGTGCGTTGAAAATGAGAGTAATCAGGTCATGTGCTTCCATTCACTGTTCTTATGGCCCAGGGATTTTGGGCCCAGGGCCCAAAATGTCTTCTGATGCTGCCCCATTTCACAGCACAGTGGCGCAGCGGTAGATTTGCTGCCTTACAACGTCAGAGACCTGGGTTCGATCCCGACTGCCGGTACTGTCCATACAGAGTTTCTACGTTCGCCCACCGCGTGGGTTTTCTCCGGGTGCTCCGGTTTCCTCCCACACTCCAAAGACGTACAGGTTTTTAGGTTAATTGGCTTTGATTAAATTGTAAAATTGCCCCTATTGCGTAGGATCGTGCTCGTGTACGGACTGATCGCTGGTCAGTGTGGATTCGGTGGGCCAGAGGGCCTGCTTCTGCGCTGTATCTCTAAAGTCTAAAGTAAAGTCTAATGATTGTAAAATGGTTCAATGGACACAATAGAGGTCATAATAAAGAAGTTTATGGATAGCAAACTTGCCTAGTTTCACATAAAGGTTGTGGCACACGAACAGCCACTGACTGGGGCGGCACAGTGACGCAGCGGTAGAGTTGCTGCCTTGTGGCAACAGAGACCCGGGTTCGATCCTGACTATGGTGCTATCCGTACGGAGTTTGTACGTTCTCCCCGTGACCGCGTGGGGTTTCTCCGGGTGCACCAGTTTCCTCACACATTCCAAAGACGCACAGGTTTGCATGTTAATTGGCTTCGGTAAAATTGTAAAATTGTCCCTCGTGCGTGGGATAGTACTGGTGTGCTGGGTCGGTGCGGACCCGGTGGGCCGAAGGGCCCGATTCTGCGCTGCATCTCGACAGTCTAAAGTAAAACCTAACGATTGTAAAATGGTTCAGCGGACACAGAATGAAGAAGTGTATGGATGGCAGACGCCTGGTTTCACACAGAGGTGGTGACGCAAGAACTGCTGCTGACTGTGCAGAATGTACAGAATGTTAACACCACACCTGTCTCACAGAGCTTGGCACCAGCCCAGTTTGCCACGAGAGGGCATTCCAAATAATTGCTGCTGACTTGACAGTGAGAATCCTTTATTTGCTTGAAAACTCTTAGATTCCTACTTTAAGGATTTTATTGTTCCATTCTCAGCACATATGACAATTAAACAAGATGTGACAGGGTGAGAAGGTTCCTCGATAGGTAGATTGTTGGATTGAAGCAGGTGTGACCCCAAAAGAAACACATATTTGCGAACTGTAAAGCTTGTTGAAGTATTTTTGGTGGAAGTTTTGGGAAGGGAGGAGAGGGGAAGAGACCAGTGCAAGGCCGGCCAGGGTTCAGGGGAAGTCAGGATCACTATGAGTCATATCTTCCCATTTCCACCCCTTTCCGCCTTCCCCACAGTGCTCCCTCCGCAACTCTGGTTCACTCATCCCATCCCACCCAAAGCACCTGCTCCCCAGGTACTTTTCCCTGCAACTGCAGCAGATGTAACACCTGTCCTCATACCTCCTCCCTCGACTCCATCCAGGGACCCAGGCAATCATTCCAGGTAAGACAGAGGTTTGCATGCACCTCCTCTAACCTTATCTACTGCCGCCCGTGGTCCTCGATGTGGGCGAGAGAATTCGAGCAGCACAGCGATCTCAAAGGGGTTTTGTTTTGCTTGAGGAGAGGACAGAAACAGGGAGGAATTAACTGATGTGAACTTTGATTGCTTAACTGAACGCAAGTGTGAGCTAGCAAGTGGTACAGAAATAACCGAAGAAGACACAGTTCCACGAAGTACAAGGGCAGCAGCATTTTAGATGAACTTAAGGTGGTGGTGGGAGCCAGATGTGTCAGTGAGATTCAGATGGGAAGATCGCAGCGATGAGCAGAAACGGCTGGTTCTGGGGTTATGGTGCTCAGGGATGGGTACTGAATAGGTCCCTAGAATCATTGTGCATTTAATTCAAAACTTACCCCACTTGTTGCAAGGTATTGAGTTGGTCTTGGTGTTTTCCCACTCTGATCCTTGTGAACAATGATCCACTGCACCTCCTCCAAATAAAGGCAGAGATAGATCAGATTCTTGATTGGCACGGGGTGTCAAGGGTTACGGGGAGAGGATGGGAGAATGGGGTGAGGAGAGAGAGACGGATCAGCCATGATTGAATGGCGAAGTAGACCCGATTGGCCGAATGGCCGAATTGTGCTCCTATCACTTATGACCTAATACATACATGTGCACAGTAAGCTCATGTTGTAGTGGCCTGGCGGAAGCCAGAGAAAAGGCAGGACGCCAGGCAGGTTTAGTTAACGGTCTTTATTAGGCTGTGAGCTCCTACTCACAGCGAAGTCCACCTAGGGATGAACCACACCTCCCAACGGGCTGGCCTTTAACCCCTTACACCTGTCCGTCAAGTGACGAGGGGGCTGACCCAAGGAGTGGCCTGATCCCCAGGGACCGCCACAGGACCCCCCCCAAGAACCGGAGGTACAAAGCGGACAGGAGGGCGCACGAGGCAACCAGCCCGGGTGCGCACCACGACCGGCCATGAGGTGGAAGAGTGGGCGCATAGTTCCAGCTACCGCCGGCAGGAATTCGCCGGGATGATTTCCTTTTATCACCGCTTCCTGCCGGCGGTAGCCGGAACTATGCGCCCAGGGACCGCCACAATGTGAGTCGCTGTTCCCCACTGTTTTCAGACTCCTGTGGCCTTCTTTCCGACGGGAGGAGTGAATTGAGAGCGTAGGTCTGTTGTGGGTCTGTTGATATTGGCTGCCTTTTTCAGGCAGAACCTCCTCTAGCTCCCTTGGATGGGCGGGGAGGTCAGTACCTGTGTTGGACCGGGCAATGACTACCACTCGCTGTCATCCTCTTCGTTCCTGGGCGTTAGAGTTGCAAAGCCAGGCTGTAATGCAGCCACCTCGACTGTACGCCTGTAGAAGTTCAAGAGAGTATTTGCCAACAATTAAAGTGGTGTTCGCGGGCAGAAACGGCTTGTAGACCTTTTAGCAATACAATCATCGAATCAGGAATTCAATCTGCTTTGTGCAGGGGAACTCAGAAATCCTTTGTATCCATCTCTTCTTTGTTACACATTGCAGTTAGCAGGGACTTCAGAAACTGGCCTTGGTTAGAGATTTCAAGCTGCAGATTTCATCGAAAAAGACTGTCCTTTCCACTTTTACCAAATGAATTTAGAAGGAGCCACTAAAAGCCTTCTGGAATGCATGACGCAGCTCTCCTGCAACTCCAGAAATTCAGGGAAGATATAGAAGGACTCACAGCTCTTGATTCAAAGTACTCATTTCCCTTTATCCCTAACCAGTCTGAAGAAAGGTCTCGGCCGGAAACATCACCCATTCCCTCTCTCCAGAGATTCTGCCTGTCCCGCTGAGTTACTCCAGCTTTTCGTGTCTTTCACAGCTCTTGATTCGTTGGTGAAGCTGCATATCTTGCACTACACGAGAGAGGCCAGAGAGTTTTAAGATGTTTTTTAAAAAGTTAATGGATAATTTTAAGGACCCTGGATTGTTGATGGGATAGGGGACTAATTAGGACACAAAATGCTGGAGTAAGTCGGCGGGTCGGGCAGCATCTCTGGACAACATAGATCGATGACGTTTCAGGTCGGGACCCTTCAGTCTGAAGAAGGGTTCCAACCCGAAACGTCACCTGTTAGTGTTGTCCAGAGATGATGCTGCCTGCTTGCCAGTGTGTCACTCCTCTGCCAGTGTTGCTTGCCCTGCAAGAGTGGGTGCTGCACTCCTGCCTGCCAGTGTTTCACTCCTCTGCCAGTGTTGCTTGCTCTGCAAGAGTGGGTGCTGCACTCCTGCCTGCCAGTGTGTCACTCCTCTGCCAGTGTTGCTTGCTCTGCAAGAGTGGGTGCTGCAAGTTTGGATCGAGCCAGCTGTTGGTCTGCTGCAAGTGGGCACACACCGCCAGCTGTCAAACCCGCCATTTTGGGGCGGCACTGTGGTGCAGTGGTAGAGTTGCTGCCTCACAGCGCCAGAGAACTGGGGTCGATCCTGGCTACAGGTGCTGTCTGTGTGGAGTTTGTACGATCTCCCCGTGACCGCGTGGGTTTTCTCCGGGCGCTCCGGTTCCCTCCCACACTCCAAAAACATGCAGGGCTGTAGGATAATCGCCTTCTATAAATTGTTCCTTATTTTGCAGGATAGAACTGGCGAACAGGCGATCGGCCGCGCAGGTGCCCGAGGTTGGACGGATCCGCGGTGGGAGCGGGGCGTCGGTCGAGGACATGCTGCCGCCAACAAAGAGGGACCCTACATGGGGGAGGCCTCTGAGAATGAAGAGAGACCATGGTGACTACTGAACACTTTGTGACTTTGTCGACTCTTTGCATACTTTGTGTATGGTCGGCAAAGCAAAGAATTTCACCGTGACGTGTCACATGTGATAATAAAGCATCATTCATTCATTCATTCATTGGTTGGTCAGTGCGGACTCAGTCGGCCGAAGGGTTTGCTTCCAAGCTGGGTCTTTAAAGCTAAACCCAGGCAGCCACTTAACAGTTAGAGTCATACAGTGGGGCTGGCAACAGATGACCTCAGGAAGGGTGTAGTCCCTAATGGCCTCTCGGCCTCTAATCTCTCGTTCTCCAGAGATGCTGCCTGAGTTACTCCAGTATTTTGAGTCTATCGTTTTTTTTTAATTGTTTGCTTTAGTTTAATGTTTTTAATTATTTTATTAGTATGTTTCTGTGTTTTTAAACAGCAGCTTTATTTTGCATTAATATTAATGATTTTTAAAAAAAAATCATATAGTTTGCATTAGATTTGTAAATGTGTCTGAATGACAACTTTTTCAGGGGATGAATATCTGCCCTCCAGCTTTGGCAGCTGAGAGAGGGAGAGGTGTGAGGAACATTCTTGGAGCCCCTGGCCGCTCCATTTAAAGCCTTGTCCCTGACCAGACTACATTACTCTGCTCCAAGCTGGGACAGTGGGATCGGTACACACCTCCCGGCCCACCCAGCAGGTTATTGTACACTACACAACACCAACCACCAACTCAACAACAATGTTCTCCTGTGGACTTTGTTTTGGTTGCACAACAGACTTTAGCTTTGCACTATTATGGCTGGTTATATACATTTAAAAAACCCATTTAGACAATAGGATGGGTTTAGAGGGATATGGGCCAAACGCAGGCAGGTGGGACTAGTTTGGATGGGGCATGCTGGCCGGTGTGGGCAAGTTGGGCCAAAGGGTCTGTTTCCACACTGTATGACTATGATTACCCAGTATTTCTGATTATTAACTTTACTGTATCACTGATTATCGTGTGCCATTGGTTTAATGGGGCTATAAAACTGTGGCAGTAAGAATATCACTGTTTGGTTGTCTAAGAAAATAACTGCAGATGCTGGTACAAATCGAAGGTATTTATTCACAAAATGCTGGAGTAACTCAGCAGGTCAGGCAGCATCTCAGGAGAGAAGGAATGGGTGACGTTTTGGGTCAAGACCCCCTTCTTCAGTCTGAAGAAGGGTCTCGACCTGAAACGTCACCCATTCCTTCTCTCCTAAGATGCTGCCTGACCTGCTGAGTTACTCCAGCATTTTGTGAATAAATACTGTTTGGTTGTCAGTACAAATGACAATTAAACACTCCTGAATTTAAAGTGGTCCTGGTCAGACAAAAGGTCTAGACCAGCCCTGCATTTGATCATTACCCGAAGAAGAGTCTCGACCCGAAACGTCACCCATTCCTTCTCTCCAGAGATGCTGCCTGCTCCACTGAGTTACTCCAGCATTTTATGTCTGTCTTCGGTTTAAACCAACATCTGCAGTTCCTTCCTACACATTATCTAAAACTTGTTTACTTCCCCTAATGAGAGGAGGGTGCGGTTTAATGAAATAAAGAGCTGATTGCTCTAATGTAACTCTGTAAACTGTAGAGCAGTATCAACTGGCTATGAAGTGAATCAACCACAGGATATCTGGTCTTGTTTCTCATGAAAGCTAATCAGTTACACCATGTGGATGTTTAGACAAGTGAAATGAGGAGACATGCTGAGATTCGTGTTAGAAGTTATAATAATGGTCTCTCTCAGTTAAATCCTCAAGTTATACTGTCGTAGGCTTAGTGATGCATGATTTAGCCCACCATTCAGATTTATCCCCTGGTCTCTCCATGCCTGTGTTAACAAGGTGAATCCACCACTACTGGTCTTCCCAAACTCAGAGCCAAAGGGCAGATAGATCTGATCCGCATCCAATCCACGGAAGCCCTACCCCTAGAACACGCAGGGCAGCACAGTGGTGCAGCAGGTAGAGCCGCTGCCTCACAGCGTCAGAGGCCCGGGTTCGATCCTGACCTCAGGTGCTGCCTGTGTGGTGTTTGCATATTTACCCTGTGACCGTGTGGGCATTCTCCGGGTGCTCCGGCTTCTTCCCACATCCCAAAGACGTGTGGGTTTGTAAGTTAATTGGCCCTCTGTAAATCAAAAATTATCCCTAATGTTTGTGGAGTGGATGAGAAAGTGGAATAACATGGAACTAGTGTGAACAGGTGATTGATGGTCGGCATGAGTCTGGTGGGCCGAAGGGCCTGTTTTCTGTTGTATCACTAAACTAAACACTGTGACAGACTTTCTTAGGAAGCAAAACTGGGAACTCAGCAACCCTTTATGTTAAAGCATTTCAGGGCTGTATCAATTTTTCAGTGTCTCTCTATGTTAAAAACATTCTTAAAATAATGTTATTGTTTTATTAAAACTACCAATTAATAGATAGATTCTAGAGGTAGATAGATTCTTGATTAGTACGGGTGTCAGAGATTACGGGGAGAAGGCAGGAGAATGGGGTTAGGAGGGAGAGATAGATCAGCCATGATTGAATGGCGGGGTAGACTTATGGGCCAAATGGCCTAATTCTACTCCTATCCCTTATGACCTTATGACCTAAGTAATTGTAAAGATTAGTGATCATCCATTTGGATTTAGCTATCACAGCTATGGTGATGATCTAGCTATGGATTGGACCCTATCTCTGGTTAAAGGGAAGTAGCAAAAAGGGATCTGGTGGCTGCAATGATCAGGGACCAAGGCAATATCTGGGCAGATAAATCTCATTGTGGAATTTTTGCTGTACCTTGCATCAGAAACTTGCAAAGTCACCTCTTGGGTTGACAATGAGCCTGGAATGAAAACTTTGCAGTTTTCAGGCATATCAATGAGTCCGGAGCAAATTGAAAATGAAGAAATATAAGTGGGAAACAGTGGGAAACAGGAAGCTTGAGATTAATGAGTTCGCTGTGTAAGCCTATTTTGAATGAAAACAGTATTGGAGCGGTCATAGAATTCTCGAGTCATACAGTGTGGAAACAGGCCCTTTGGCCCAACTTGCCCACACTGGCCAACATGACCCAGCTACACTAGTCCCATCTGCCCGTGTTTGGTCCATATCCTTCCAAACCTATCCTGCCCATGTACCTGTCTAACTGTTTCTTAAATGTTGGGATAGTCCCTGCCTCAACTACCTCCTCTGGCAGCTTGTTCCATACACCATGTGAAAATATTACCTCACAGATTCCTATTAAATCTTTCCCCTTCACCTTAAACCTATGTCCTCTAAGCCTAATTCAATTTTAAAAGGAAAGAGTTTTGATTTTCTTCTCTCTTGTCCCTTTCATTTTGCATTCATCGCAGGTTTAGGTTTATCATTGCCACGTGTACTGAGGTACAGTGAAAAGCTTTGTATTCGCATGGTATCCAAGCAGATTAGATATACCGTACACAAATGCAATTAAGTCAAAACTCGACTGCAATAGATAGAGCAAAGGGGTAGATACAGAGGGCAGCATATAGTTTGCAGCATTGTAGTGCACCACTTCCATAGACATCGTCCAATGTCCGCAATGGGGTAGAGGTGAATTGGACAGTGCTCTGGCTGAAGGGAAGGGCTGGTCAGAGGGGAAGGAGCTGTTCCTGAGTCTGGTGGTTCCGCACTTTCAAGCTGCTGTACCTTCTGCTGGATGGGAGCAGGGAGAAGAAGAAATTATCAGAGTGGGATAAATCTTTGTGTAAGTTGGCTGCTTTTCCGTGGCAGCAGGGAGTACAGATGGAGGCGATGGTGAGGAATCTGGTCCGTGTGATTGACCGGGCTGCATCTACGACTCTCAGTGATTTCTTGCGGTCTTGGGCAGAGCTGTTCCTAAACCAAGCTGTGATGCAACCCGACAGAATGCTTTCAACGGGGCATCTGTACAATAGGTTTTATTGGCCGTCATTTCCCATCCCACAGCGAAGCAGCTGTGACCTTGAGGAAAAGCTGCCCACAACTACCAAGCAATCCCTCTGGCAAAGACTGCCCTTTCCTGATCCCGATTTCTGTCAGGCATCACTTGAAGAAGTTCTATGGCATCCAGAATTAGTGATATCATCTAACAGGGCGAGCAACCAACATCTTGAGCAGTTCTCACAGGAAATATAGTTAATTTTTATTTTTAAAAAGGGCGTCACGGTGGCACAGCAGTAGAGTTGCTGCCTTACGGCGCCGGGGACCCGGGTTCGATCCTGACTACGAGTGCTGCCTGTGCCGGGTTTGTACGTTATACCTGTGACCTGCGTGGGTTTTCTCTGGGAGCTCTGGTTTCCTCCCACATTCCTAAGACGTACAGGTTTGTAGGTTAATTGGCTTTGGTAAAATTGTAAATTGTCCCTAGTGTGTACGATAGTGTGGGAATCGCTGGTCGGCACAGACTCAGTGGGCCGAAGGGCCTGTTTCCATGCTGTGTCACTAAATTAAGCTGAAATAAAATAAAATAAAATGAGAAAGTGAAAAATAAAGATTGGAACCTACACAGAAAGATGATCTAATTGTAATACAAACATTTTACAATACAAATAAAATAATTGTTTTTATTATTTTCATATCATTTTGGAATAATTATCAAGGGACGCCATACTTAAAAATGTTACTCTCTCAAGCCAAGAGAGTTTGTTAAGTAGAAATGGCAGCGGAGTGACACAAATGTAGACCCAAAATGCTGGAGTAACTCAGCAAGTCAGGCAGCATCTCGGGAGAGAAGGAATGGGTGACGTTTCGGGTCGAGACCCTTCTTCAGTCTGAAGAAGTGTCTCGACCCGAAACGTCACCCATTCCTTCTCTCCCGCGATGCTGCCTGACCTGCTGTGTCCAGCATTTTGTGTCTACATTTGATTTAAACTAGCATCTGCAGTTTTTTTTCAAGCACAGTGACACAGTTAGTCGAGCTGCAGCACAGCGACACAGTTAGTCGAGCTGCAGCACAGCGACGCAGTTAGTCGAGCTGCAGCACAGTGACACAGTTGGTCGAGCTGCTGCCTCACAGTGCTTGAGACCCAGGTTCAATCCCGACCTGGGATTCTGTCTGTGTGGAGTTTGCTTGTTCTCCCTGTGACTGTGTGGGTTTCCTCCAGGTGCTCTGGTTTCCTCCCACATCCCAAAAACGCGTGGCATTGTAGGTTAATTAGCCTCTGTAAATTTCTCCCAGTGGATGAGTGGTGTAAGATAGAACGAGTGTCAATGGGTGATCGATGGCTGGCGTGGACTCGTCAGACAGAAGTGCTTGTTTCCATGCTCTATCTAAAATCAAAATCGTGGCTTAAAGTGGCATCAGAAGCTGACAGACCCTTCACACAGCAAACCAAAACATTCTTCAGATTTTTTTTTACAGTGAGAGTTGTTTGTGGGATTTTATGATGAGAAGGAGTTTGCAAAGGTTTCAAGTTCTCTTATCAGTCATTTCAGCTGAAAGAAGGCTGCATAGTCAGCCACTGTGAAGGAGCAAGATATCACAGACAGTAGCTTCTGGGCTTCTGCGTTTAATTGGGGCTGTGTGGAAGCCAAACTCTGCTGCCAGATTTCTGCTGTAATAATGGTGTGAATGCTTGACTCACCAATTCCTCTCACCGTAAATTCAGGCCCATTACTTTTTGAATTTAATTAGAAGTGAAAAACAATTTCTTGGACGCAGCATTTTTTTTTGGCCAAAAATGTTATTTTCACTCATTGGCCGTTCTCTTACTTTGGCCTGAGAATGAGGTACCCAGTTTTGTACGGCCAGAAAATAACCTGAGAGTGGAGGTTGACAATGTCAGGGCACAACTGGGATAAATGTAGCACAGAGACAGAGGTCAATCCAACAAACTAAACAACAGCCAAGTCTGAGTCATAACGCTCATGCTTGATTTATCATGAAGTTGATTTGGCTTTTTCACAAGTATCGTCGTTGGTAGTGGAGCAAAAATTAAAATGGAGCCAAGGACCTCCCAGGCAATGGGAGCTGTACTGGATGTACAGGAAAGAACTGTTTAAATCAAAGGTAGACACAAAATTCTGGGGTAACTCAGCGGGTCAGGCAGCATCTCTGGAGAGGAGGAATGGGTGACGTTTTGGGTCGAGACCCTTCTTCAGACTGATGTCAGCAGAGTGAGCGGTGCAGAGATAGAATGTAGTCGGAGACGGTAAGACTGGTGGGTGAACTGGGAAGGGGAGGGGGTGGAGAGAGAGGGAAAGCAGGGGCTACTTGAAGTTAGGAAGTCAATGTTCATGTCACTGGGGTGTAAGCAATGCAAGTGAAATATGAGGTGCTGGATGTACCTGCATTATTCTCTGCAAATGTACACATTCATATCTACTGATGGCTGAGGCAGCAGCCCTTCTAGTTTATTGATCAGTTGGTAGAGGTTACAGGCCATTAATACCTGCTGCAGCTACCTTTGGCTCAACCTAGATTATTGAAATATTTATCAATGTAATCTAGAGTAACACAGCTGGAGTAACACAGTGGGTCAGGCAGCATCTCTGGAGAACATGGATAGGTGACATTTCGGTTCGGGACTCTTACCCAGACTGATTCTGTTGAAGCACAGGAGAACAGCGGGATTCACAGAGGGGCAGCAGTGAGAGAGGGTCTCACAGATCTCCTGTCAGAGAGAGAGGGGGAGAGCTTCTTCCGAGCAGACGTACCTTGAGGAGGTTTTGCAGTGAAGCAGTAAAATGGAGACACAAGGAACTGCAGATGCTGGTTTACAAAAAAAAAGCGAGTTCAGGCTGAAGAAGGATCCCGACCTGAAACGTCACCTATTCATGTTCTCCAGGGATGCTGCCTGCCCTGCTGGGTTATTCCGGCACTTTGTGCCTTTTTTAATTCAGTTCTAGCATAACATCCTTCTCTGTCTTCAAATGTCACCTGTCCATGTTCTTCAGAGATACTGACTGACCCCGCTGAGTTACTCCAGCACTTTATGTCCCTATTTAGAAATATACCGACCTTGATGACGATTTAAATTTTATAATGAGGTGTGGATTCGGGGGTTTGTAAGAAGGAACTGCAGGTGGTGGTTTAGACCAAAGACAGACACAAAATGCTGGAGGAACTCAGCGGAACAGACAGCATCTCTGGAGAGAAGGAATGGATGATGTTTCGGGTTGAGACCCTTCTTCGGGAGTGATGGTGGAGGATTGTTAGACTGCTTACGTTGTACCATTGTTCCAGGAAGGAGGAAGGAATAAACCAGGTCCAGGTCCTGCCGAGGTGAAAACATCTGACTTAGGCGGAGCTCGCACTTACGAACGAGTGTTTAGGAGAGGGGCGGGATGGAGTTGTGAATTTGTGGAATTCTCTGCCACAGAAAGCAGTGCAGGCCAATTCACTGGATGTTTTAGATTTTTTTTAGATGTAGAGATACAGCGCAGAAACAGGCCCTTCGGCCCACCGGGTCCGCGCCGCCCAGCGATCCCCGCATATTAACACTATCCTACACACACAAGGGACAATTTTTACATTTGCCCAGCCAATTAACCAACATACCTGTACGTCTTTGGAGTGTGGGAGGAAACCGAAGATATCGGAGAAAACCCACGCAGGTCACGGGGAGAACGTACAAACTCCGTACAGACGGCGCCCGTAGTCAGGATCGAACCTGAGTCTCCGCCGCTGCATTCGCTGTAAGGCAGCAACTCTACCGCTGCGCCACCGTGCCTCAGAGAGACTAACCCTCAGAGAGAGTTAGATTTAGCTCTTAGGGCTAAAGGAATCAAGGGATATGGGGAGAAAGCAGGAATGGGGTACTGATTCTTGATGATTAACCATGATCATATTGAATGGCGGTGCTGCTCGAAGGGCCGAATGGCCAACACCTGCACCTATTTTCTATGTTTCCATGATTTAAAGATCACTGACAGTAAGTACATCTTTGTCGGCACTCAAGTGCAGTGTTGTGGGTTGGTCTGAATCCAGTAATTGCTGTTGGGCTGCAGGGATCTTCCATCTTAATGGACATTGGGTTGTGGCCACATTCTGAGTTGAGAACTGTTTGGTTTTCAAGATGGTGTTAGTGTGCGGGGATCGCTGGTCAGTGCGGACACGATGGGCCGAAGGGCCTGTTTCCGCTCTGTATCTCTAAACTAAACTAAATCCTGCAAGACAGTAAATAAAATATGTTTATTTATAGGGACAGCATTAACACAACATCCTTGCTTGCCTGGGGTGCGATCTAACGCCAGTTATCTCCGACTTTTTTACTATTTGGTTCATTTATCAAGGCAATTATAGACACATTATTCAATGTGCTGCGTTTCCAGGAAGGATTGCAATCTACAGTGCAGATGATACAATAGTTCCCGTTCTCTTGTTTACAGCATTCCACATTAGTTTTGAGCGCAAGAGACAGTTTAGTTTAGGGATACAGCATGCAAACAGGCCCTTCGGCCCACCGAGTCCGTGCCGACCAGCGATCCCCACACATTAGCACAAACACACACTAGGGACAATTTAACCATTTTTAACCAAGCCCAATTAACCTACAAACCTGTACGTCTTCGGAGTGTGATAGGAAACCGGAGCACCCGGAGGAAACCCAGACAGTCAAGGGGAGAACGTACAGGTCCGTACAGACAACACCCGTAGTCTGGATCGAGCCCAGGACTCTGGCGTGTAAGGCAGCAACTCTACCGTTGCGCCACCATACCCCTATTTCAGCTCGATATTTATGTTGCAAATAAGCACAAAATTACAATATTAATAATGGTAATATTGACTATGAAACCACTGGATTGTCTTAAATAGCCCAGTTCATTACCATCAGTTTAGTTTAGTTAAGTTCAGTTTATTTATTAATTTCATTATCTATTTATCTATGAATTTATCTATTTATTTATCTATCAATGTATTTATATACTTATTTATCTATTTATTTATTCATTTATTCACTTATCTATCTATCTATCTATCTATCTATCTATCTATCTATCTATCTATCTATCTATCTATCTATCTATCTATCTATCTATCTATCTATCTATCTATCTATCTATCTATCTATCTATCTATCTATCTATCTATCTATCTATCTATCTATCTATCTATCTATCTATCTATCTATCTATCTATCTATCTATCTATCCATCTATCCGTCTATCCGTCTATCCGTCTGTCCGTCTGTCCGTCTGTCCGTCTGTCCGTCTGTCCATCTGTCCGTCTGTCCGTCTGTCCGTCTGTCCGTCTGTCTATTTATTAGTCTGTCTATGTATTTATTTATTTGTCTTTTTATTTATTTATCTATTTATTTATCTATACAACTATTTATTTTTATGTCTGCCTCCATCTACCCGTCTGTCTGTCTGCCTGCCTGTCTGTCTGTCCGCCTCTCTGTCTGCCTGCCTGTCTGTCTGTCTGTCTGTCTGTCTGTCTGTCAGTCTGTCTGTCTGTCTGCCTGCCTGTCTGTCTGTCTGTCCGTCTGTCTAGTTATTAATTAATTTACTTTATTTAGTATATGGCAGCAGGGAATAGAAATAATGAGGCCCCCAAATAAACAATTTGTCATACATATGAGCAAGTGGCACAAGTCAATATTGATCATCGACAATTGGAAGATCAAATGTAACTTTCCTTCAATACTTTGCAAAGAGAAAAATAATTTATTGATCATTGTGACCATATTTCAGTTGCCTGTTGCTGTCGGGAACGCAAGGACACAATGCTCCAGCTGGTTCTTCACTGATTGTGAAACACATTTGGAAGCAGGGAGACAAAGCAATAAACGTGTTTTATGTGCTGGCTCTGGTGAGTTCGCCAGACAACCATAACCTTTGTACTGGAACGGGGACAGCTTTGGAGGAAATACAGAAAATGGGGACGAAATTGATGCTGGGGTCTGTCCAAGATTAATGATGTCAAGGAATCTCTGTCTAACTATTGGGGTGAACATGAAAATGAGACGCATCATTATGGTTTTCACAATTTGATGAAGTTTCAACATTACACCTTGGTGGTGGACGTGATAGCCAGGGGAAGAAATTGGGGCAGTGGTTCAAGAAAGAGTTTGCTACGTTTTTGGTTCAACGGTTATCAAGTGATGTGCGTGTGAGAGAGAAAGAGAGAGAGAAAGAGAGCTAGAGCTCGAGGGAACGAGCGAGGGAGGCGGAGAGAGGAAGAGTGGGAGAGGGGGAGAGCGGGAGAGGGGGAGAGAGGGAGAGGGGGAGAGAGGGAGAGCGAAAGAGAAAGAGAGAGCGCGAACTAGAGCGTGAGAGAACAAGCGAGAGAGAGGGAGAGGGGGAGAGGGGGAGAGCGGGAGAGGGGGAGAGGGGGAGAGAGAGGGAGAGAGGGAGAGGGAGAGGGAGAGAGCAATGAATTAATGTACGTGTGGGGTTTCTTTAACCAACGCCTGAGATTTAGTAATAGTTGCAAAACATGGAAAACAATGAGATGGAGAGGTTAAAAGCTTCCAGGGAATTTCATGCCTCTCTCTCGGAAAATCCATTTTTGATCTTGCTTTTCCCGGTTTATGTAACTGTGATGGAGGGTTTGGGACAGGATCCAATTCTTGGACGATTACCTACCAGTGGGGACCAGTCAAGGACCACAGGGCCTTAATAATATTATTATCCCCTTTTCAAAGTTCTCTTCAGCATCTGTCTCGCCCTGGGATGGATGGCACAAGTGTCTCCATTTTCCTTTGGACTTATTCTGTGAACTCAATGGACATTGAGTGGTCAGGCCACTAACATAGGGCTTCTTGTTGAATGATAGAGCTCGAGTCAAATCTTAACCATTCTTGTGCTGAGTGTATTCTCAAGTGGATCAGTCTGATGCATCCCAGTTATCCTGTTCAGTCCATTAATAATGAAACATTGGCAATTTCCGCTGATGCACATCTTAGTTTAGTTTAGAGATACAGCGCGGAAACAGGCCATTCGGCCCACCGAGTCCGCACCGACCAGCGATCCCCGCACATTAACAATATCCTACACACACTGTGGACAATTTTACAATTATACCAAGCCAATTAACCTACAAGCCTGTACTTCTTTAGAGTGTGGGAGGAAGCCGAAGATCTCAGAAAAAATTCACGCAGGTCACGGAAGAACGTACAAACTCCATACTGATAGCACCTGTAGTCAGGATCGAACCCGGGTCTCTGGAGCTGTAAGTCAGTAGCTAGGCTACTGTGTTCATTTCTTTTTCTCCTTTGGTGTCAGCCCTAGCACTTGGCACGACCCCAGTAGAAGTGATCTCTGTGCCACTGGCTTGTCGTCATTGACACCGATCACTGTTGCCCTTCAGTTCCACTGGAGCCCTGGCACCCCACACTGACCACAACCTCAAACTGACCGGGCAACCAAACTCTAAGGAATACTTTTTACCGTTCCCCAAAGATTGGAGTAAAATATAAAGCAAAGTTGAAATGTAATAGATTTAAAAGTTATTTTAAAAAAAATACATTTTGCTGTTAAAAAATGCAAACGTTTGTGGAGGGAATGGAGAGAGGACATTTCAGACTGAAGAAGGGTACCGACCTGAAACGTCGCCTATTCATTTCCTCCCCAGATGCTGACTGACCCACTGAGATCCTTCAGCACTTTGTGTTTTGCTCAGGATTCCAGCATCTCCTGTCCCTTGTGTTTTCAGGTTATACTAGGACATTATCTCACTGCCCAAACTAGCATATGGTCTCAATTCAGTGCACTACCCTAAAGACGTCTGACACTGCCTTGCTACCTGGTGAGTGTGGTATGGAAGAACAACACCTCGTCTTCCATTTGGGTAGCTCACAACCTAATGGTATGAACATTGAACTCTCCAAATTTAGGTAACGATGTAACTCTCACCCTCTCCCTTCGTTCCACGATACGATACGATACGATACGATACGATACGATACGATGGACCTTTATTTATCCCAGGAGGGAAATTGATCTGCCATGAAACATATACCCCCCCTTTTCCCCACCCCCTCCCCCCTACTCCCTCTCCCTTGTTCCCCACCTGGACTTGCAAATATTTCTCCCCATCTCCATCCCCTTCCACCTACATTTCCTCCTCTAGCTTCACAATTCACAACTCTTCAAACTTTTTGTCTCATATGTTCTCTCCTTTCCTGCCTTTGTCTAACCATCTGCTTGTCAAAAAACCCTCACCTGTATCAACCTATTACCTGCCAGGGTTGCCCACGCTTCCTGCTTTCTTGTGCCACCCCCATCCCCAATCTCTCTGAAGAAGGCTCCTGACCCGAAACACACCACCTATCCATATTCTCCAGAGACGCTGCCTGACCCGCTGAGTTACTCCAGCACTCTGTGAAACGTCACCTATCCATGTTCTCCAGAGACGCTGCCTGACCCGCTGAGTTACTCCAGCACTCTGTGAAACGTCACCTATCCATGTTCTCCAGAGACGCTGCCTGACCCGCTGAGTTACTCCAGCACTCTGTGAAACGTCACCTATCCATGTTCTCCAGAGACGCTGCCTGACCCGCTGAGTTACTCCAGCACTCTGTTCGCGGCTGCTTTTGCTTTATTTATTTCAACACTGCATTTGTGACCAAATACATCTTCAAGGGTCAACTCATCAGGCTGGAAACACTAGTAAGGTTGTGGAACTCGTTCCCAGGTGTGAGGTGAAGCACGTGTCGGTAGACGAAAAATGCTGGAGTAACTCAGCGGGCCAGGCAGCATCTCTGGAGAGAAGGAATGGGTGACGTTTCGGGTCGAGACCCTACTCAGACATGTGGGAATCGTTTCAGCAGCCACCTTTTGCTGCTTGCAGTTCACAGGTGTATGGGGGACCCTTCTGAGAGCCCGGGCATGGAGTCGGGACCTCTTCCTCCAAAGCGAGGAAGGTCTGTGTCAGTCAGTGGGTTCACCACCCTGCCTATGGGACTTCCCTTACAAGACGTAGTAACAGAATGGGGCCAATCAGTCAATCGAGTCTACTCTGCCATTCGATCATGGCTGACCTATTATTTATCCCTCCCAACCCATTTTAGACTTTAGAGATACAGTGCGGAAACAGGCCCTTCGGCCCAGCAAGTATCCACTGACCAGCGATCACCCTGTACACCCACACCGTCCTACACACGAGGAACAATTTTACAATTCTTAATCAAAACAATTAACCAACACACCTGCACATCTTTGGAGTGCGGGAGGAAACCAGAGCACCCGAAGAAATCCCGCGCAGTCACAGGGAGAAGGTGCAGACAGCACCCGTAGTCAGGATCGAACCCGGCTCTCTGGCGCTGTAAGGCAGCAACTCAACCGTTGTGCCATTGTGCGGCCCATTCTCCTGCCTTCTCCCCGTAACCTTTGACACCCTCACAAATCAAGAACCCATCAATCTCCACTTTTAAAATATCTAATGACTTGGCCTCCACCACCATCTGCAGTAATAAATTCTACAGATCCACTGCCCTCTGGCTAATGGAATTCCTCCACACGATTCCTCCTCTGGTAGCTGAGTGTCGAGCTGCCCGGATTGGGCTGGGGGCTTGATGCCAGTGGTCAGCAGGGTGTTACTAGTGAAAACAGGTTTTATCAACTCAAAACCCACAAGCATTATAGACAATAAACAATAGACAATAGGTGCAGGAGGAGGCCGTTCGGCCCTTCGAGCCAGCACCGCCATTCAATGTGATCATGGCTGATCATTCTCAATCAGTACCCCGTTCCTGCCTTCTCCCCATACCCCCTGACTCCGCTATCCTTAAGAGCTCTATCCAGCTCTCTCTTGAATGCATTCAGAGAATTGGCCTCCACTGCCTTCTGAGGCAGAGAATTCCACAGATTCACAACTCTCTGACTGAAAAAGTTTTTCCTCATCTCAGTTCTAAATTGCCTACCCCTTATTCTTAAACTGTGGCCCCCAACATTGGGAACATGTTTCCCACCTCAAACGTGTCCAACCCCTTAATAATCTTATACATTTCGATAAGATCTCCTCTCATCCTTCTAAATTCCAGTGTACCATTATTTAATGGTGATTGAATACTGTGCTTGATCTGCACTGGTACTGGAATGCCACACCAATATATTGTTCCCATTTGGAAGCTTTCAAGTGCCTAGATTCTGATGTCTCTTTCATGCACACATACTAAAAGCCTGGAGAAAGTTACAGCAATAAGGTGTAGGAAGGAACTGCAGATGCTGGTTTAAACTGAAGATAAACACAAAGTGCTGGAGTAACTCAGCGGGTCAGACAGCACCTCTGGAGAAAAGGAATAGGTAACGTTTCGGGGCAGTCTGAAGAAGGGTCTCGACCCGAAACGTCACCTATTCTTTTTTCCCAGAGATGCTGTCTGACCGACTGAGATGCTCCAGCTTTTTGTGCCTAACAGCAATAAGATGGGTTATGTGCCTTTGCGAGAATTGACTTACTGCCCTGTATATTGCAAGCATGAGTGCCTGCTTTGTGCCTCTGGTCTTCACGCTTGCCAGAGCAAAGCAAGGAAAAGTGGGAATATTCACAAAATGCTGGAGTAACTCAGCAGGTCAGGCAGCATCTCGGGAGAGAAGGAATGGGTGACTTTTCGGGTCGAGACCCTTCTTCAGACTGAGTCTGAAGAAGGGTCTCGACCCAAAACGTCACCCATTCCTTCTCTCCCGAGATGCTGCCTGACCTGTTGAGTTACTCCAGCATTTTGTGAATAAATCGATTTGTACCAGCATCTGCAGTTATTTTCTTATACTAAAAGTGGGAATACTTATGTTTCACAGTTGTACTTGAATAGTTGTGGAATACTTTAAAGATTTTGCTGAAAAAAGCATTTTTTAGTGTTCTTCCCATCAATGTGATATATAATGTGTAAATATTCAAATAATACACCAGTTATTTGTACTTCAGTTTTATGTCCCATTTCAGAGTGATTTTTATGCCCTTTAACATTCTCAGCTAATCTTCATGGTTCATTTGTATCTAAATTAAATAGTTATGAATTTTCAACCATGGGAGTTACGTTCTGGATAAATGTCCACTTTGAGCATTGAAATTTTACAGAATGACGTTTTCTGAGCCTGTTGAATTTGAACAGAAAGGGGCATTGTGAACAGTGTTGGGTATTAGTGGGGGTTTCAAATCAAATTTTCCTCCAAATCTGGCATCTTCAAGTTTACAAATGTTTGATCATTGCTTTGACTTCTGCTCAAGATGACTTGGGTGAATAGGCTTCTTGAGATACTGCGCCTCAGAAAATAACTTTATATTGATACATCTCGAATATAACGTTCATGGTTGGCAGGAACAGCGAATGCCCCTGGCAGTTGTTCTGCAATTAACTGATTTGTGATCCAGTTGGAAATGAAGAGCCCACCATGATGAAACTGGCAGTCTTGAAGGTGTGCTGACCACATCTACTGCACCAGGCGCTCATGACTGCTGGGGTCTTTGAGAATGTAGCTTACACTGTAGGCCATGAAACCGTTACTTCGCAAGCCGATGCATGACTTCAGAGCTGCGATCAATTGTGCCCCAGTCCTCCCCAGGCATCCCTCGGTGCCTTCAGTGTGTTTATATTTGGTCTCCGTGAGGGAGGCTTCATTGCCAACAGCTGATTCTGGACAAGGTGCCTCTGCAGATTCCGTGGGCGTTGGCCCAGCCATGTCCTCGGGTTGAAGGCTTGGAGTGGGGTTTGAAGCAGCTACATCTGGCAAAGCAGCTGCTGGTTCTGCCGAGGCAGCCACTTCACAAAAAGCCTCGACTGAAGGTTTTGACAGGATGGTGGCTGGTGCGGAGGTTGATAACCGCACAGACGTACTTGGGAATCTAATAATTGGTTCAAAAATAACATTCTGTGCATTAAACGATGACGTGCCCATTGCAGTCTCTTTGGATGCAACATGTAAAGTGGATATTGTGTTGAGTATATCATGTGCAGCAACTGATGATTGTTCTTCCATTTCAGTTTTCCCAGGTGCTTCGGAAGGGGCTAGATTTGACTGCGTAACTGATCTGTCTAATAAGGTAACTTTTTCAAATGCTGTTTCAGCAAACGCTGATGACAGAAACGCAGCAGGTGCTGAAGGAGAACGCTGAGCTTTGTTTTCTTTAGTTACCACGTGCAGCGCAAGCCTCGGGACAATTACATTTCTTCCCAAGGGTACAAAGTGGGCTTGGTTGGTTTGAATCCATCCTCTGGTGGTACTGGTAGATTGACTAATGTTGGCCTTACAAGGAACGGGAGCGTAATACTCAAGCATCTCATAGTTAAACCATTCATCACCCAGGGTTGCTTCAGAGCCTGAGCTGGGTGTATGTTGGCAGCTGGTGGACACCGACTGATCATCAATGTCCTAACGGCAATAAAAATAAATAAAGACACAAAATGTCAATTAAATATTTAGTCTGCTCAATTGACAAGTAACACAACTTGAAACCAAACACAGAGTGCTGGAACAACTCAACGGGTCAGGCAGCAACTCTGGAGAACATTGATAGGTGATGTTACAGGTTTAGTTTGGTTTAGTTTAGAGATACAGCATGGACTCAGGTCTGTCGGCCCACTGAGTTTGTGCCGACCAGCGTTCCCGCACACTAACACTATCCTGCTCACACTAGGGACAATTTACAATTTTACCAAGTCAATTAGCCGACAATTAGCTTAAGTCTTTGCAGTGTGGGAGGAAACTGGAGATCCTGGAGAACCCATGCAGGTCAGGGGGAGAACGTACAAACTTCATGCAGACAAGACCCCCAGTCTGGATCGAACTCAGGACTCTGGCGCTATATGGCAGCAACTCTACTGCTGCACCACCAGCGAAGAGTCTCCGGAGAGATGTTTGAAGAAGGGTCCCAACCCAAAACATCACCTTTCCATGTTCTCCAGAGATGCTACCTGACCCGCTGACTTGCTCCATTACTTTGTGTCTTTTCCTGTAAACCAGCATCTGCAGTTACTTGGATCTACAATTTGAAAGCAATTTGATGGGAAAATACCTCAAACAGAAAACAAATATGTGGGCCCAGTCTGTACCGAACCTTGTCCTATGAAACAAGTCTCATCACTGTAAGATACAATACGCATTAAATTGGTTCAGTTCTCAGAGTGTCGCCACCTTGTGGTCAAGAGGCATTTGTGGGGCCTGAGATCCGATGAGTTAAATTATGTGGAGCTATGTTTTAACGCATTCCAAGGAGCTCCATAAAGATGAGTGCTTTCAAATAAAATTTGACACCAAGCCAATTATGGAGATCAAAGGACATGTGAAAAGTATTAAGTCTTTAGGACTATTTTTAAAGGGGGGTGGGGGTGGAAAGGTCAAGAGGAGTAGGGAGGGAATTCAGAATTAGGTCATGTGTAGCTTAAAGCATAGTCATTGATGCTGGGATGATTAAAATTCTGGAATCTGGAAATGGGGGGGTGGGGGTGTAAGCTGAAATGTTGGAGAGTTTTGCGGCTGCCAGACGTTACAGAAATAGGAAGGAGCTTGTAAAGGAGAAGAATTTTAAATTGAGGCTGTTTTACTGGAATCCAATAACATGGACAATGTTACGGGATCCTGGTAATTTGTAACACCTGGTGTGATTATGTTACCAGCTTCAGAGTTTTTGGATGGTCTTGCATTGGCTGGCCAGGAGGAGAACATTAATACAGTTATGTCTGGAAGTAACGAGGAATTCAACACTGGATGAGTTGAAGGAGGGGATGCAAAGGAAGTGGACAGACACAACATGTTGGAGTGACTCAGTGGGTCAGGCTGCATCTCTGGAGGAAAGGGAATAGGTGACGTTTCGCGTCAGAAGACGGTCGGAAGAAGGGTCTTGTCACCTGTTCCTTTTCCCCAGAGATGCTGCCTGTCCCGCTGAGTTACTCCAGCATTTCGTGCCTATCTTCGGTGTAAACCTGCATCTGCAGTTCCTTCCCACACACTAAGGGAAGTGGATGCTGGATACCGTGTAGAGCTTGTGTGGGAAAACACTATCACCATCAAAGATGCTGCCAGAATTATCAAAGCTGCACATATTTTACGTTGCCGGATTTTTTTTGTGCAGTAGATGGCATTGTGGTTGTAAAAGAACGCATTGGGGAACACGCTGAGCTAAACAAGAGTACGGTACACTCTATGCATTGGGTAACACGCTGAGCTAAACAAGAGTACGGTACACTCTATGCATTGGGTAACACGCTGAGGTAAACAAGAGTACGATACACTCCCTGTCGCCCTCTACTTACTCTGCTGGAGTAGACAAAACCTTTGTCTGCACGCAATCTCTTGGGCTCCAGAATTTTAAAAAGGTTTGTTGTATTGTTTCCCATCCCGCCTGAATGAAACAAACAGAGCATTAGAAAGAGGGCAGCTTCAAACACTTCACCAGTCGCTCACATTTTGCCCCAACTCTCTCAGACGAGGAAGAGGCGAATGCAGTGCACTGAATGGTTAGTCCCCACTCCTCGGGACTGCGGGCATTTCATTCCCACTTTTTTTTGGAGGACAAAGATGGCCAAGCCCAGAAGGTGGGCAGCTGGGTGGAGCAGGAACTGACTGTCTGAAAGAAAAGGAGCCGGAGCCCATCTTCTTCCGACGTCACCCCCAATTGCCATTACCTCTGACTGTGGGAGCTAAACCGACAACTCATGATTGATTTATTCACAAAATGCTGGAGTAACTCAGCGGGTCAGGCAGCATCTCGGGAGAGAAGGAATGGGTGACGTTTCGGGTCGAGACCCTTCTTCAGACTACGACCACAACTCATGATTGACGTCTCCCACCCTTAGCAATGACCCTTTCCTTGCTCTTTATTACGTTTTATCTCTCTCCCATCCCACCAACCAAGAAGTCCACTATCCCTCTCCCACCCCGATCCAGCTCTCCCGACTGATGTCAGCCACCAGACTCTCCCTTTACACTCAACCTAATCTCCAGCTCTTAGTCTCTTTTCGTGGACAATCTGTATACCACATCTGAAAGCTCCAGGTCCCACCCCATCACAGCGGATGGCTGGATTCTAAATCATGTTTTGTCTTTCTGCTGACAACAAAACCTTTTCACTGCACCTCCGTACACGTGACAATGAACTCAACTCAATTTGCCTGTTTTTCGACACATGCAAACACAATTTTGATTCCAAAATTCTCCCTTCTTCCCCCACTAACCCCCTCCTCCCCAGTGCCCTGTCTGGACTTGCACCTATTTCTCCCCTCCCCATCCCCTTCCACCTACGTTCCTTCCTCTAGCTTCATAATTTGCAACTCTGCAATCCTTTCATCTCACACCTTCTCTCTTATCTCTTCTCATCCCACCATCTGCCTGTCAATCTCCCCTTCACCTGCATCTACCTATTACCTGCCATGCTTTGTCCTGCCCCTCCTATCTTCCAGCTTTCTTCCCCCTCCCCCGCCCCACTACAATCAGTCTGAAGAAGGCTCCAAACCCGAAATGTCACCCCTTCCATGTTCTCCAGAAAAGCTGCCTGACTTGCTGAGTTACTCCAGCCTTTTGTGTCTATTTAAAAAAAAACTTCACATCACCTGGTCAATGGCCTGTAACACTCCCCTATTCCTCACTGCTCAGTCCCGACACCTCATCAGCCACCTGTACCCTGCACCAGCACCACAAACTAATCCATTCCTACGTTCAACTCTTATCCACCATCTCATCTGCTCTATTCCTTTGGCTAATTCCTCACTGCTTCTTCAACATCATTTTCCCCAAGTCTCCACCTCTCACCATTTTAATGAATGAATGAATAAATGAATGAATGAATGAATGATACTTTATTATCACATGTAACATGTCACAGTGAAATTCTTTGTTTTGCATGTCAGACACAAGGTATACAAAGAGTCGCCACATAAAGGGCGCTGAAAAAGCTACATAGTGTTAATGTAGTCCCCAATGGACAGTCTTTGTTCTCAACACCTAAAGACCCACCCCCCACGTGACAGTCCCTCTTTGAGCTCGGCACATCCCCCTCTCGGGACACCCCCCCGCCTGCGGCGGTCCCTCTTTGTTCTCTCGGCGGCGCGTCCTTGTCCGACCTCCGTCAGCCACCGTCGGCCTGTTCGACCATTTCCGCTTTTGGTTCACTTCTGGCTATTATAAGTGGCTCTTTCCCCCACATCAATCGATCCCAGCCTTGGGATCTGACCTGATCCAAGCCCAGCTCTCAATCCCAGCCCAAATATCCGTCTCCGACCCTGCCTTCTCTTACCCGGTGTTGCTGAACCCTTTGCCAGGGGACTCCATTGCCACCTCAGCTCCATTGTAATGGTGCAGCCTAACGTTGGGGGAAATCTCAGCACCCACTGTTTGAGTGAAGAGAATGCACTCCAGCCACTGTTCAGGGGAAATAGGAAGCCCCCAGACTTCTGAGCCGTAAAGCCATGGGCTGGATGTTGACGTATAGAATGCTCTTAATGATATCACAATGACGGTAGGATTCAGTGCATGTTGAACAATTGATTGTTAGAAAATGTCTAAGATTCTTAACTGACTATCCAGCCCACCCCAGGACCAGGCTATGAAAGTAGGGAAAGGGCACAAAGTGCTGGAGTAACTCAGCGGGTCAGGCAGCATCTCGGGAGAACATGGATGGGTGACGTTTCAGGTCAGGACCCTTCTTCCCTTCTTCAGACTGATTGTGAAGTGGGGGGGGGAGAAAGCTGGAAGAGAGGAGGGGCAGGACAAAACATGCAGCAATAGGTGGATACAAATGCCCCCCTTGATATGCAGATAGGGAAGGTAGGGAATTTCAGCCATATAATTCAGTTTGCAAGCAGAATTAATTGGAAATTAACAGCAAAAGTATGGATAACACCAGAGAAAACCTAAAGAGGCGAGATAAATAACCTTTCTGTCATTATTTCTATTCTTGATGGTATTTCTACACTATTCATTGCACTGAGGATTTCCTCTGTTTCTAACAGTATATTAATCCTGCTCTCTACTCTCAAGTGATCTCGACCTTCATCAGATGTGAAAACATAATTAAGATTACTGCAGGAGATAATAAGTTAGCTCAATTAACTTCTTCCTGGTTGTAGGATTCAGTAGGAAACAACATGCTCAGTTTCGTTTAGAGATACAGTGTGGAAACAGGCCCTTTGGCCCACTGAGTCCGCGCCGACCAGCGATCCCTAAACACTAGCACTATCCTACACACGAGGGACAGTTTACAATTTTTACCAAAGCTAATTAACCTACAAACCTGCATGTCTCTGCAGTGTGGGAGGAAACTGGAGCACCCAGGGAAAACCCACGCAGTCACGGGGAGAATGTATAGACAGCACCCATAGTCAGGATCGAACTCGGGCCTCTCATGCTGTAAGGCAGCAACTCTACCATCATGTCGCCATGTTGCAAGAATAGTTTATGGAACTGGGTAGCAATGCCAATGTTAAATATAAAGCAGCAACAGTAAATCTTCGGAATTGAAGAATTAAATGTTCTGCCAAATAACATAGTATGAATATACAACATGGAACAGCATATAGAAGTGGAATTTACCCTTTGATGCTAATACTACAGTCAGAGGGCTCAGCCTTGCTAAGCAAATTCTAAGGATATTGTTTTTGAAAAATCCCAGCTAGGTTCTCCCAGTTGACTGATTTAGATGAATAGTTTAGCTGATATTATTAAAGGTCGGAACTAGGCAGGGAATAACAACATATTGGTTCTGTGCAGCAGAAAATTGATCAGCTGCATACTCCAAGAGAGACAGATTGTAAATTTCTACACATTGTCCAGACTGACCTTACTGAGCATTTCAATTTAATTTTCGGTCATAGGAAGGAAATGGCTGCATGAATTTTAAACTGTTGAATATGAATTTAATCTCATTATATGCTTTTATATCATGACTATCATCCATCTCTAACAACTCTCAAAACTTTAGCTTTGCTTCCAATGCTTAAATGACAGTGGCATTTCACTGTGCCACACGGAAAGGAGCCATGCTTCTGATGCATTGGAATTAATGATGTGGCCCGGGATTAATGGAATAAATGGGATTATCCTACGTTATCTTTGGTATTTCAGTCAAGACCTTCCAGAGATTAATTTTGCTCGACCTAGTCTGCAATTCATCAAACATTTGTTTTCAAAGGAACTGTAAATGCCAGGCAATGGCTTCTCGTTTAGTGTTCTGCCTAATCTCCTGTTAATGCCACTGAGACATTTGTGAACGCTATTCGTGAGGGGACTTTAATTAATTTAAGACTTTTAGTGACCCTTACATTAGCTTGTTTTGAAGCATCCCTCACATAGAGATGAACCTCAAACCTAACAATTCAGGTGAGGATTTACCGCTGGAAGTTATTTGTAAACTTGACTTTGGTATTTGTGCTTTGGGTTAAAATGACATGTTCCAAGTAGATAAATATGTAATACTGTACATTGAGAATGAATATTGTTTACCTGATGAATTCCTAACATTTGTTCATAATGATGTGATGTGTTTGTTCATATCAAAATTGGAAGGAAATTGCCCTTTGAGAAGGATTAGGGATTCACAAAGGTTTTTATCTAAAATATTGATATATTAATATGCAGGCACACATAATATATTGTATTCTGTCTAGATATGCAAATCCACATTGTGGTAGGGTTTCCATTAGGATTAAGATCTGAATTCTATTCAGATTAAGAGTCAAGTGTGTTTAATTGTCATATGTACTGAAAACTGAACAATGAAATTCTTACTTATCGCAGCTTAATAGGTCCTTAAACACAATAACACACATATAATATATAATAATAAAATAGGATAAATTAATAGCCATAATACTAGGGGTAGCCATAACAGGACAAAGTCCATTTTGCAACCAAAGACAGTCCATAGAAGATCATAGTTGCTAAGATTGGCATTGTACAATGTTCAAGGGTGTGAGGCTGTTCTTGAACCTGGCGGCCATGGTTTTCAGACTCCAGTACCTTCTTCCTGATAGTGGTAACAAAATGAAAGCAAGGCCACACGGTAGTGTCGGTGTTTGATGATATTGGCTGCCTTTTTTAGACAGCGCCCCCTTCAGATCCCTTCAATGATGGGGAGAGGTCAGTACCTGGGATGGACCTGGCAGTGTCTACCACTCTCTGTCATCTCCTTTGCTCCTGGGCACTCGAGTTGTTGATCACGGCCGTGATGAAAAGGGCCAGATATAAATTGTGGCCAAAGTTTCCGATGCTTAGGCAGATGTTTTCTTGAATACCCACATTTGCGCATTTTTATTTATTTATTTTAAAAAATAACCTAAAATATTTATTCAAATATTAAAATAATATATACAATACAATAAAACCAAAACAGAACCCACCACCAGAATACTATACAAACAAATATACCAATTGAAACTATTATACAATTATATTACAATCCCCATCCAGGATACATCCAATCCTCCAGGGTGCACGTGGACAGCGCGCAGTCCCTCTCCAACACCACCCGGGCGCGGATGCAACCCCGGAAATGGAGTAGGCAGCTGGCTCGGGCAGAGCCCTCTTCCTCCTGGCGCCGTGAGTCGCTGGTGGCCAGCCACATTTGTGCATTGGTGTTTCTCTCAGCGAGCATTTTAAAATGCACATGATTAAAAAAATGATGCTTTTAAAAAGTAGCATTTGATATAAGGCAGAGAAGTTGGAATATTTTGATGAATATATCCTAATAGGTTTGTCACAATTAAAAACAGTTTTAATGAAAACATCCAACCCATTGTTAGTGAGTTATCCGATAGTGAATGCTTTGAAAATGACATCCAAAAAGATATATAGGTCCCATACTATTGGGTCATTGGTAAATATTTAACAGGGGCAAGTATACTAGTTTAGTTATTGGAGCTTTCATGAAGGTCCACAAACTAAAGCAATCAGTGGAAAATGCCAATAGATTTATCCAGTGTGAAAGATTTTGGCTGTACACTCAAGTGGGAAGGGCTTTTATTTTTATTTTTCTCAAGTGGAGAACATCTATGCTGTTCTGTATTTACTGTTTGATCTGCAAGCTGGGACGTGTAACATCCATCAATCTCCAGTCTCTGGCATGCGCTGGATATTGAAGGCAATAAAGATCTCCAAAGACGGAGAAGTCCAGGCACTGGAAAGTCTAGAGGACGTTTGCCATCAATGCCTTGTTCTTAACTTCTGGATTCATTGACATCATGTCTTAGACATTTGAAGATAAGAGCCTGGATCGGAAGTCTCTTGGAGGTGTTCTGCTCCTCTGTCAACTCGGTTCTCCCTTTGTCCACTCTCCTCCTCCTTCTCTTGGTCATGCTGAGAGCCTCGCGGATCATGACTGAAACATCCACATTTTGCGGCAGTGGAAGGCCACCATGACCTCAGCACTCATTCAGAGTCACTCCAACACTTTAAACAACAACATTAGACCCTAGCGGATGCAGTGAATGAAACAGTCCCCAACTAACCTACAAGTGATTGATAGCACGTTGGAATAACACTATTGCCGGTTACATGCTTGCTGTTAACGTATACATGGTTGGAAAAGAGTTTTACTTTCACTGGTGCAGTGCTAGTGAGGCAGGACACATTCTACTTGCTTCATACTGAATGAAGTACGTCTCATACACTAAAAACATGTGACAGGAGGCTAGGCTACAAGACCTAATAGACTACGACTGTGTCATAAATGTTCTGTGATTTGCAAACACCACAGCATCAGCACTAATGCCATACAGGTTTGTAGGTTAATTGGCTTTGGTAAAACTGCAAATTGTCCCTAGTGTGTATAGGATAGTGTTAATGTGTGTGGATCGCTGGTCGGCGCGGACTCGGTGGGCTGAAGGTCATGTTTCTGCGCTGTATCTCTAAACTCAACTATAACTAAAGGAGATTTCATTAAATAATATTCCGTGAATATTCATGCTACATAATAACAATCAGATTTCACACCTCAATTCAATAAAAATGGAATAAAAATATATGATCTGTGATTGAATTTCTAGGCTATATTGCTTTGTTCCTTTTTTTAAAATGTGGGACTGTCATAATGTTCTCTTGCCTTTCAAAAGAAGCCAGGTTACGTTGTCAGATGTAATCAGAGGGTAAATTAATACACTGATTCATGGCAAATATATTAGAATCAGCCTGCAAGGGCCAAAAAACTCATGGGATGTATTTTTCCTGTTCATTTTGAACAACAAAGCATTGGAGGTAACGATTAGCCTTGACTTCGAGTTGTGTTCCAAGATGCAATGTTAAGTTGTGCATCTCAGTTCACAGAGTTCAGATTTTCTGCTGGAACTAAATAGTAAATTTTCACGGATTATTCAGTCTCGGGGCTTTTCAAATCAAAGCTTCCTCTCGTCCGTGTTCGATGACACAGTAATAGAAATGACAGGGTGGGATACTAATGAGAAGATCACCCCAAGTTCTGTGGAAGCTGTTCTTGGTTGTGGGCAATTCAGACCAAAATCCCTGTAATCTGCAGATTAATGATCCGGCTTCTTGTTGACACACTCTGCTGTTCATTATTGTGATGACCGAAACAGTTCCAATTTTCACGCGCCTATTTTTAACATGGCAAGGAAAAAAAGCTTTTTTTTCGATTGCTGTAATTAACGACACCCTTTCGCTGCCAATTTTCCTGCTGTTTCTCTGGAATTCTCTTCTGCCATGATGATACTCTCAAATTTACAATATTACTTTTCAAAATTACAGCCCTTTGACTTCCTTCCTTCTCCTCATCTGCCCGGCCTTTTGTTGTTGCTTAAATATCGGCAATGTTGTAAATAGCAAGGAAGGTTATTTAAACCTACAGCATGATATAGATGTGGAGGGAAGTTAGGCAGAGCAATGGCAAATGGAATTTAATCCCGGTAAATGCAAGGTGATGTATTTTCAAAAGACAGACAAGTGTAGGATGTATGTAGTAAATGATAGGGTTTTGATAGACCAAGGGACCTTGGGGTGCAAGTCCACATATCCCTGAAAATGTGTAGGAAGGAACTGCAGATGCTGGTTCAAACCGAAGATGGACACAAAATGCTGGAGTAACTCAGCGGGACAGGCAGCATCTCTGGAGAGAAGGAATGGGTGACGTTTCTGGTCGAGGGATGAGTCTCGACCACAAAAGTCACCCATTCCTTCTCTGAAGAGATGCTGCCTGTCCCGCTGAGTTACTCCAACATTTTGTGTCTATCCCTGAAAATGGCAGCGCAGTTGGATAAAGTGATGAAGAAGACTCGATGACAATGTCCCTAAATACCAACAACAACCTGTCCTTAAATACCACCAAGACCAAGGAGCTGATCATCAACTTCCATAGGTCACATAACGGGGAATACGCCCCGATCTTTATCAACGGGGACAGTGTGGAGAGAGTGTCCAACTTCAGGTTTCTGGGCACTTATATTTGGGAGGACCTAACATGGTCCAATAACACTGCTGCGCTGGTCAAGAAGCCACAGCAACGACTGTTCTACCTAAGAACACTGAAGGAGTCTGGTCTACCCCAACAGCTGCTGATGACATTCTACCGCTGCACCATAGAGAGCATCCTAACACATGGCATCCCTGTGTGGTACCTCAGCTGCACGGAGGCAGAGAGGAAAGCTCTTCAGCGGGTAGTCCATAGAGCTCAGAGGACCATCGGAACACAGCTACCAGCCTTGGAGGGCATCTACAACACACGATGCCTCAGAAAAGCCACCAGCATCCACAAAGACTCTTCACACCCCTGCAACAGTCTGTTCGAACTCCTTCCATCAGGCAGACGATACAAGGCCTTCTACGCCCGCACCTCCAGACTCAGGAACAGCTTCATCCCCAGGGCCACAGCTGCTATGAACCGGTCCTGCTGAGCCGGATGGTCACATCGCACAGTGATCCGGCACAGATCTACTTGTATTTTATTCTGTTTTAAAACTGATACAATTTGTTTCATCGGGTTGTTTAAATTAATACTGACTAGCTAATTAAATTATTGCATCGTATGGGAGGCGCATTCCCAATCTCGTTGTACCCCTGTACAATTACAATAAAGATATATTGTATTGTATTGTATGCACTCTAGTTCATTGTGAACGGAATCATTTTGAAATAACTGATGTGCTGATAACTGTTAAATCAACAAGTTTTAGGAGTTTATTCCTTGGAGCGCAGGAGGCCGAGTGATGATCTTATAGAAGTCTCTGAAAACCATGAGGGGAATCGATAGAGTGATTGCACAGTCTTTTAACCAAAGTAAGGGAATCAAGAACCAGAGGACATGGGTTTAAGGTGAGAGGAACCCGAGGGGCTACTTTTTCACACAGAGCGTGGAGGCTTTCGGGAACGAGCTGCCAGAGGAAGTAGTTGAGGCAAGTACTATAACAACATTTAAAAGACATTTGGGCAGGTACATGGGTAGGAAAGATTTAGAGAGATATAAGACAACTGTGGGCAAATGGAACTAGCGTAGATGGTTGGCATGGTCAGGTTGGGCTAAAGAGCCTGTTTCCATGCTGTATGACTCTACGACAATTTTATGGTTAATATGGAGGTTGGTAGATGGCAAGATATTAATGATAAAATTGCAAGTCATTAATTCAGTCAGAATTTTATGAAGGTTAACGGAGCCCTGAGGTATTGCTCCTGCTCCTGACCGAGTGCCAATTATCTGTTGCACTTGATAATGTAATCTTTATATTTTATACGTTGGATATGTTGATCATGACACAATGCCTTGCAGCCTGTTACTATACAGTATTCCTGCCAGTTCTTTCTTTAGTTTAGTTTAGTGATAAAGAGCGGAAACAGGCCCTTCGGCCCACCGACTCCGTGCCGACCAGCGATACCCGCACACCAACACTATCCTGGGGACAATTTACAATTTTACCGGAGCCATTTAACCTACAAACCTGCACATCTTTGGAGTGTGGGAAGAAACCGGAGCACCCGGAGAAAACCCACCCACCCACAAGAAAGCCCACCTGCGAGAACGTACAAACGCAGTGCAGACAGCACCTGTAATCAGGATTGATTCCGGGACTCTGGCGCTGTAAGGCAGCAGCTCTACTGCTTCGCCACCCTCACATGTTCTCAATTCCTGGCACAAAACTAAACAGAACCCTACTATCCTTAGTATCTGCTACCATTGAGCTGGAACTCTTCCATCAGTTAGCTACCCTCTTCATTCTGGTAGGGTGTGGAACCCCAGGAGAATGAGAGGAGAGAGATGATTGAGGTCTCACTCTCTACTGTTCTGGCTAAAGGGGAATGATGACTGAAACAACCTACAATGGATAAAACATCAGACAATCTAGATGGGATTGTTATACTGGAGTCCCTGCTAGATTCATGATATCAGAAAGAAATTTGACGGATTTATCTTCCTGAAATCTTGGCTGGGATCCGTTAAAATCCTCAAGCGATTGAATGAACCAGGGCAAACACATCGACATTGCACTGTAGATTAGTCTTAGTTTAGTTTACAGATACAGCGCGGACACAGGCCCTTCGGCCCACCGAACCTGCACTGGCCAGCGATCCCCGCACATTAACACTAGGGAGTAGGAAAATAACTGCAGATGCTGGGACAAATCGAAGGTATCACAAAATGCTGGAGTAACTCAGCGAGTCAGGCAGCACCTCAGGAGAGAAGGAATGGCTGACGTTTCGGGTCGAGACCCTTCTTCAGACTGAATGTCTCCTACACTAGGGACATTTAAAAATATTTACACCAAGCCAATTAACTTACAAAGCTGTACGTCTTTGGTGTACGGGAAGAAACCAAAGTTTCCAGCGACCACCCACGCAGGTGACGGGGAGCAAACACAAACTCCGTAGTCGGGATCGAACCAGGATCTCTGGTGCTGTGAGCGCTAGAATGCAGCAACTCTACCGCTGTGTCACCGTGCCGCACAGAAATAATGGCGGAGTCCGTGTCGAGATGGGCGGGGAGCCATCTCACTACCATGCCCCTGCTGAGACAGCCACCACAGTAGCCCACTGTGAGAAGGGTGAGAAGATGGACCTATCCACTGGCTGAATGGAATCATAAGCCCGCATCTCACTAATAGCCTCATATTATATTTGCACAATACACAGAGGAAATTTCCCCAACAAATGATCGGCACACCATGGGTAGACTGGCAGAAACTGTTTTCCCCAGGGTGGAAATGTCAAAGACTAGAGGGCATGGCTTTAAGGTGAGAAGGGCAGAATTTAGAAGAGACTAGACCAAGTGGACCCATTGGGCCCAAACCTCTCCTGCATTGGTGCAGCACCCTCTCCTCCCCACCTCCCCGCTCCCCCCCTCCCCTCCCCCCTTCCTCCCCCTCCCTCCTCCCCTCCCCCTCCCCTCCCCCTCCCTCCTGCCTCCACCCCCTTCCCCCTCCCCCTCCCCTCCCCTCCCCTCCCCTTCCCCTCCCCCCCACTCCATCCCCCTCAACCCCCTTATCCTCCTCCCTCCCTCCCTCCCTCCCTCCCTCCCCTCCCTCCCTCCCTCCGTCCCCCACCCTTCCTATGAGATAGATTTAAACTTTTAAATGTGAATAACTTTAAAAATATAACACCGATTTCAATGAAACATCTTCCATTAGCACCAAAGGGACGACGGTGAGTAAGGTGGGCCTAAACTTGTTGCGCTATCGTGTACCGTTTTGGCTGTAGTTCAGGAACAAACAAACAAACAAACGAGAGTTTTAGTATTTAGTGTCGGGCAAGTTTTGTTTACACGGAGGGTGTTGGGAGCTCGGAATGTGCTGCCAGGGATAGTGTTGGAGGCAGAAACAAAAGTGCCAATTAAGAACCTTTTAAATAGGCACATGATTATGCTGGGAATGGAAAGGTGAGACTCATTTATCTTGGCATTACAGCACAGCACAGACATTGTGGGACCAAAAGGCCCGTCTGTCCCTGCTCCAAGCTTTGCTACTTTCTGCGGTTGTGTTCTGCAGATTAGGTGGACCTTCTTACCCTGTTGTCAGCCCCCTTCAGTTCAGACTGTTGTGAAACTGTGGAGTCTATCATTGTTCCCGGACCAGTCTCTTCATCAGACCTGAAAACAAAGTTCCTAAATTATTATTGATTCACAAAGGCTTACGGATTTTCAAGAGAAACTGATTTATATTAGGATTGACACGAGTCGTTATTAACTGCCTCTCAAAGATCCACGGTCAGCTATGGCTCATTAGTTGTGGAATACATTATCACACAGAGCAAATGATCATGGGCAAATTCATTCACTTGCTAGTTTTTAGATATTAAGGGATACTCCAATCTCATCGTGTTCATTCGGTTAGTAGCTTCTATTAGAAAACCTTGCGGGCAACGATGAATTTGTGATTAGAATCATGAGCGGAATAGATTGGGTAGATGCACAGTCTCTTGGCCAGAGTAGATGAAACGAGGACCAGAGGACATAGGTTTAAGGTGAAGGGGAAGATGTTTAATAGGAATCTGAAGTATAACCTTTCCACACAAATGGTGATGGGTGTATGGAACAAGCTGCCAGAGGAGATAGTTGAGGCTGGGACTATCCCACATTTAAGAAACAGTCAGGCAGGTACATGGGTATGACAGGTTTGGAGGGATATGGACCAAATGCAGGCAAGTGGGACTAGTGTAGCCGGGACATGTTGGCTGGTGTGGGCAAGTTGGGCCGAAGGGCCCGTTTCCTTTCTGTATCACTCTATGACTCTTTGACTCTGGGGTGTTGTTCCATAAGATCATGAATGGACCCTCAGGCATGTTTTACAACTTAGTGATCTCATTATGACAAATTATTATTTCAATTGTACGTGATCAACAACTGAATGAAACAAATCGATTAATTTATTGATGGGATCCTTTATCAGTATTGACATGGTTAGCTTCCAGCAGTCTCTTGATGTGTCTGACCTAAGGAAAGAGGGGAGGAGAATCCACAGGCACAGGTTAAGTTTTTTAAAAAGTTAACTCCTTTGAATGCACTTTTTATATTTCTCTTGTGGTAATAACAATTCCAATCTTGTTAGAATGAGTTGTGTTCATGACCAATTGTTGCCTCAATTGTTTTGACTTGTGGGAGAATCTCAAATGAGTGAATGTCATTGAGGATAAAGGATATTTAAAACAGAGATACTTATTTTAGTTTAGTGTAGGAAGGGTCTGCAGAGCCTGGTTTATACCGAAGATAAATACGAAATGCTGGAGCAACTTTGAGTTTTAAACTTTTAGTGTAGTTTAGTTTATTGTCACGTGTACTGAGGTACCGTGAAAAGTCTTTTGTTGCGTGCTATCTAGTCAACAAAACGACTATACAAGATTACAATCAAGCCGACCACAGTATACAGATACAGGATAAAGGGAATGACGTTTAGTTCAAGACAAAGTCCAGTGAAGTCCGATTAACGATAGTCCTCAGAGAGAGTGGAATTCTTTGCCCTGGAAGGTTGGGGAGGTCGGATCATGAGAACTATTTAAGATGGAGGGAGATAACGTTTTGAAAGATTGGGAAATTGAGGCATGTGAGGAACTGGCACATTCTTGAGGCTAACATAGACCAGCCACTGCATGGTAGGGCGGGCTTGTGGGACCCACCCTATTGTTTTCTTGTGCAGGTTCACCACTGATTTTTCAAGCGCTTTTAGTTCATAAGTTCATACGTGATAGGAGCAGAATTAGGCCATTTGGCCCATCAAGTCTACTCTGCCCTTCAATCATGGCTGATCTATCTATCTCTCTCTTTTAACCCCATTCACCTGCCTTCTCCCCGTACTTACTGACACCCTTACTAATCAAGAATCTGTCTCTCTCTGCCTTACAAATATCTATTGGTGGCCTCCACAGCCTTCTGTGGCAATGCATTCCACAGATTCACCACTCTCTGACTAAAGAAATTCCTCCTCATCTCCTTCCTAAAGGAAGGTCCTTCAGAAGGTTCCAGAGCCTTGAAGTATTATCCATTTTGCCAGACTAACAGAGGTCACGTAATAATAATTCAATCATACACCTCTGACCCACTAATTATACCCCTCCTGTGCCTCTAGAATGTTAGAAATGTACTGGAATTGTAGAGCTAATCAGATAGGTCTGGAAGTTTCATAGTTGATTGTTTCAATAATTTATCTCTTTGCTTCTCAATATCCTAAACAG